>NC_057809.1:108906862-108998647 GCF_018294505.1 Triticum aestivum
GTTGACTTTTGCCTCCCCAACCCTAATTTTTATGCGATCTTTGACATGCTATAACTCTGTATTCGTAGCTCCGATTCGCACGTGTAGCATATCAAAATGTTCGTCTCATTGCATCATTTTCGTCTCATTGCATCATTTTCATTTGAGCTCATCTTGATGCCCGAAATGTTGTTGGAAGAGGGCTATGTGATGTAATTGTCAGATCTGTTTCAACAAATAGATATCTGTCATTTTTGCCATGATTAATGTGTGCATGATATGCTCCTGAGCTCTACATGAGTTTTGTTATATGCCATGCCATCTTTACAAAGGTGCTTACCATGTATTTTTGTGATATGTGTGGTGACTAGCACAAGCCTGCAAAGTAGTGTAATCGGTAATGCTGAATTCAGGGACTTAGAATCTCACCAAGTCCTTGTCCGGATTTTGTCGTTATGCCATATGTTCATGTTGTTTCCTAGTGATCCATGCCTCTTTTGAGGATGATCAGTAAGGATGATTTGTTAACATTGTGGTGCTCTGTCCATCCATGTCTTTGTTTGCATTTATGGAGCACCCTAGCTTGAGTCAATCAAGCTCTACTTTTGCTATATCGTGAATCCTGGCAGATTGTTGACTTGTTAGCGATTTTGCCGAGGATGTTGCTATTGATCTGCGCATGCTATGTTGTTGTTCTTGCCATGTCTAGCTTCTATGCCATGTATTCTTGATGGGTGTATGATTAGTTTGTCATGCCATGCTCTGTAGCGACTGCATCGAGCTTGTAAACATGCCTACTCGTTAACTGTTTTGCATGCTCCAGTTTTTCACTAAGTCTGAGATCTGTTTATGTTTTTGCTATGTTCACATGCTTGCAATTGTATTTTCTGATCCCTTTTGGCTCAAGGTCACTAAGGGACTTTTGTTAAGTGCTTTGAGTAGATTCATGCCATGCCTTGCTTTGCCATGTTAAGTTCATGTAGCATGTAGTTTTCATGCTCTAAAGTGTGCTTCCTGATGATAAATTCCAGACTTGTGTTAATGTCACTAAGTCTGGAACCTGTTATCATTTGATCTTTTGCCATGCTTGTTTGAACCTGTTAATGAGTGAATTAGCCGTAGCTCAGTGTTCATATTTTGTTAAGAATCTTAAGTGGATCCCTGCCATGTATTTTGTTGCCATGTTTGAGTGATGTAACATATTTAACTTGTTGCATTTAGATGGCTACTTGCTGTTTATCGCAGACCGGTGCCATATTTGTTTTGCTTGTCATTTCCAAACCGTGCATCTGATTCCGGTGATCTTTATATCGATTTCAACCGAAATCATCTCACCTTTCCAGTGGCACTCTTGGATTTCCAAGTTGAGGCCAAGTTCAATCATTCCTTTGCAAATCCTGCATATGCATCGCATACCGCATCCCGCATAACATACCATGTTCATGTGTTGGTTGTTTACTATGTTGTGTGCTTCTTTCCGGTGTTTGCTTCTTCGGGTTGGTTCCGATAACGTCGCGTTTGTGAGGACCCGTTCGACTACGTCCGTTTGTCTTCTTCATGGACTCGTTCTTCTTCCTTGCGGGATTTCAGGCAAGATGACCATACCCTCGAAATCACTTCTATCTTTGCTTGCCAGTTGCTCGCTCTTTTGCTATGCCTATGCTGCGATACCTACCACTTGCTTATCATGCCTCCCATATTGTTGAACCAAGCCTCTAACCCACCTTGTCCTAGCAAACCGTTGTTTGGCTATGTTACCGCTTTGCTCAGCCCCTCTTATAGCGTTGTTAGTTGCAGGTGAAGATTGGAGCTTGTTCCATGTTGGAACATGGATATTTTGTTGGGATATCACAATATCTCTTATTTAATTAATGCATCTATATACTTGGTAAAGGGTGGAAGGCTCGGCCTTATGCCTAGTGTTTTGTTCCACTCTTGCCGCCCTAATTGTCGTCATATCGGTGTTATGTTCCCGGATTTTGCATTCCTTACGCGGTTGGGTTATAATGGGAACCCCTTGACAGTTCGCCTTGAATAAAACTCCTCCAACAAGGCCCAACCTTGGTTTTACCATTTGCCACCTAGCCTTTTTCCCTTGGGAGTCGCGCATCCCGAGGGTCATCTTTATTTTAACACCCCCCCCCCCCCGGGCCAATGCTTGTCTAAGTGTTGGTCCAAACTAGAGCCCCTTGCAGCGCCACCACGGGGAAACTCGAGGGCTGGTTTTAGTTGTACGGATTGCTTATCCGGTGTTGCCCTGAGAACGAGATATGTGCAGCTCCTATCGGGATGTCGGCGCATCGGGTGGTCTTGCTGGACTTGTTTTACCATTGTCGAGGATGTCTTGTAACCGGGATTCCGAGTCTGATCGGGTCTTCCCGCTAGAAGGAATATCCTTCGTTGACCGTGAAAGCTTGTGATGGGCTAAGTTGGGACACCCCTGCAGGGATTTGAACTTTCGAAAGCCGTGCCCGCGGTTATGGGCAGATGGGAATTTGTTAATGTCCGGTTGTAGAAAACCTGAAGTTGACCTTAATTAAAATACATTAACCACGTGTGTAACCGTGATGGTCTCTTCTCGGTGGAGTCCGGGAAGTGAACACAATGTCGGAGTTATGCTTGACGTAGGTTGTTCTAGGATCACTTCTTGATCATACTTTTATCGACCGTGCTTTGCCTTCTCTTCTCGCTCTCATTTGCGTATGTTAGCCACCATATATGCTAGTCGCTTGCTGCAACTCCACCTCATACCTTTTACCTTACCCATAAGCTTAAATAGTCTTGATCGCGAGGGTGTGAGATTGCTGAGTCCCCGTGACTCACAGATACTTCCAAAACCAGCTTGCAGGTGCCGTTGAACCGTGCAGATGACGCAACCAAGCTCAAGGAAAAGCTCGATGAAGATCTTGTCATGTGTGTTTTTTCATTCTAGTTGTTCAGTAGTGGAGCCCAGTTGGGGTCGATCGGGGATCTGTGTAGCATTTGGGGTAGTCTTCTTCCATTTTGGTTCTGTAGCCGGACCTTGATTGTATCTAGATGATGTAATGCTTTATTCATGTAATTGTGTGAAGTGGCGATTGTAAGCCAACTATGTATCTCTTTCCCTTATGTATTACATGGGTTGTGTGAAGATTACCTCACTTGCGACATTGCTTTCAATGTGGTTATGCCTCTAAGTTGTGCTTCAACATGTAGGAGATATAGCCGCATCGAGGGCGTTACAAGTTGGTATCAGAGCCTTCCCCGACCTTAGGAGCCCCCTTCTTGATCGAATCATTGGCGTTGTGGAGTCTAGAAAGATGTTTTGAGTCATTTAGGAATTATATATCGGAGAGTTAGGAATTCTTTTTACTCCCTAGTCCCTTCATCGCTCTGGTGAGGCATCCTGACGTAGAGTTTTGACTCTTCTCTTCTCAAATTTCACTAAAAAAAATTAGGATCATGCGGGTATCTTGGAATCATTCCGATGGTTTTGTGACGAGAACATTGTTCTTGGTGCCTCCTGACATTTAGGGGTTGTGGCAGTGTCCCGGGGAGTTGAGCTCCGAGGTGTTGTCGTCACAATTTTATCGTTGCAGTTCTGGAATACCTGAGTTTAGTTTCGCCGACATCAAAAATCTCTTTTATGCAGTTGTTGGTGAGATAACCTCGACACCACCCAGTACTGGGGCAGGAGTTCGGGAGTATTGCCATAGCTCGTATAACGGATGCTTTTCGAAGGTTGAGGTAAACGATTTCCGAAGGTTTCTTAGTTATGTGTTGAAGGATGGATATAGCCGGATGTAGGATTTGCTAGTTTGGGTGAGATATTATGCTTCCCCTGTATCCCCAACACCTGATTGCATAACCGGAAAATTTCGGGAGTTTATAAGTGGGAATTCAAGTAGCTCTTAGGATATCTTTCCGACAGATGTATGATTTGAAATTGGGGTTCGACGTCTAGTGGTCCGCCTATTCACGGTTGGTTTTACAGTGGTCTCGTTGTGTCTTAAAGAGTCCTTGGCTATGCCGACTCAGGGACGCTTCGTATGTCATGTGCACTGCCTTGTACATGATGGTGTTGTACGATCGAGCCTGTGTAGGCCCCACCACGAAAACTTCGGATGAAATCTCTATCATATGTTTGTTCTGGCTTATTTTGCAAGCCAATCCTTTGTTTTGTTTTGAGTTGTGGTATTCGAGTTGCTTCGAAGTCAAATGTTGATTCCATAGCTTCTCTAATGTTGTTCTCATACTCCTATGCGAATACTAATCCTTCTGGATAATCGAGATTGTCATGACAACCTTTTTCAACTGGCGTGTTTCTCTTCAAATGGATCCAATTGTTTTCAACATTAGCAAGATCAATTATCAGCTTTCATCAGCGGTGTTTGTTTCATCCGTCTCCAAGTTGCCTTTGTTTTTCCCGCCCACCCACCCCATTTTTCTTCAAGGACTCGTAGTTCTTTATCACTATCCATTTTATTGGTGGAAGTCTCTCCATTCTTTCATGTTCTTACCCGGTGGTTCTATTGAAGATGCTCTACTCGTTCATCATTCTTCGCTCTCTTTCTTCTCCGGTGGAACCAATTCAAGCTTGGTTGATCATATCCTTTCCTCGTTTCAAATACCATCTCATACCGGTGCACCTCTTAATCATTCACCTCCTGCTATAAATTTGTTCCAGAGTGCCGAAGATAGCTCCGAACATTCGTGTTTCCACTCTACATTCGTTCAAGCTCTTTCAAGGATGTTATCTCATTCAAGTCATTTAATTCAACTGGTGCAACCTCTCTTTTAAATCATTTCAACGGTGTTTCTTTTGAGTGGGCCCTAACCAACAGGTCTTTCCCAGGATCTTACCTGACTCTTCTTATTTTTACCGAAGCTATCCTCAAATTTCTTTTCGAAGTTTGACGTAAGAATGATTTTTCTTTAGTCTGATGTGTTTCTCCAAGATCTTTCAAATTCTTTTCATAGTTGGCTCAACCTCTTCGCTTTTGATTCTTCTGGAGTGTCTCAATAATTCATGGTGGTGTTTCTCGTCGTCATTCTCGGATTTTGAAGATCGAAGAAGAGTTTACCTCCATATCTTATCCGTTCTCTCAGAGATTCGTGATTCCAGTCGAGCCATCCTCTTATATTTGTTTTCGATTGTCAGAATTCTTTTCACCCATCCGGAGCAATTCAAGATTCTTCTCAGTTTGTTTCCCCAAAGGCCATCATTTCGGGTTTCATTTCATTCTCAGCTTTCACATCTCTTTCTCCAAAACTAACCGGTGCATCATTCAAGTATATTCTCTAATCGGTCTGTGATCTATTCGTTTCACTTGTATCTAAATTCTCTCAAGCATCTGCGTTTATTCGCAAATCCTTCCCGGTGTTTCTTCATGTTTTATTCGTTTTTAAATTCTTACGGTGGTTCTTCCAACATTCTTCTTCCTTCATTTATCATATCAATTTATTCGTGTTTCAATTCAAACGGTGGTTCGTTCAAGACTTCTCTTCCTTCTTTACCATATCAATTTATTCGATGTTCCAACCTACCGACGATTCATTGAAGACCTTCCCAAGTTGACGCTATATATATCTTAATTCTTTCTACGAGAATAAGTAGTATGCCAAATTCGTTGCTTGTCATCAATTAAATTGGTGAAGGATAAGCATAATGTAATTCCTATTGTTGTTTCATCCAAATGATTAATTCCTTATTCCGGAGGTTCATCAAAATTCTTGATTTCATTTGCTCATCTTTTCTTTTCTTCCGGAGTTCCAAGTTTCCACTTCATCTCGTCGCAAAGCTTCATCTAAATCATCGCAAGGCTTCACCTTGTGTTTTCAACTTCTCCTTCCTTTCTTTTGATCATCCTTTTGATACCGGAGTTCTTCATGGAGGTTCTACATGTTGGTTCATAAAGGATTTAATTCCGTCTAGAAGTTTTTAATTGAGATTCTTTTCTGAGGAGCTCAATCATTCTTCACCTGGCAATCCGGAGTGCAATTATTTCTTCCGTATAATTGGAGGTGGTATTATGTCATTCTTGATAATTTGAGTTCATGTTTCATGAATCACATGTTGTTAAGAATGAGGTATTTTAAATCCATCAATCTCTTCTTTGGAGCTATCTTGGGTTATATTTCACCTAAAGCTTTCCCTAAGGATGGTTGCTATCTATGGTGCTTATAAAGGACCCAAGTTCTTCTTTATCCTCCCGGTGAAATACTTTCTCGTCTCCTTGTTCATATCAATCCAATTCTTTTCCAGTGAGTGGCAGGTTGTCACCTCATAATTTGAGATGTATTTCACAAGACCATATCAAGCTTATCCTTTCGTTGTTGGTTTCCAACAACTCCGTTTGACCCTTTTCCTAAAGATGCCTTTTCAAGCTCTTTTGTGGTAGAAGTTGGCATTTTCTTCTCCATTCTCCTATTTCAATTATCCATCTTCTATTCTTTTGTTCCGGAGGCGTTGTGATGTTTCTCTTTTCAATCATCATCTCGAAGTATGAAGATCATGTACTTGTCATGCTTATCCATTTAACCGGAGTGTTGTGCCCTCTACTCAAGTTCCCTCATCTTATCAAGTTCTTATTCAATCCCTTTCCTTTTCAATCGAAGTTCTGCCCGAGATTATTCTTCTTTGATCTTTGTTTATCTCATTTCAAACAGAGTGGTGTCGATTCCTTCTTGTCCTTTGCGCTCGTCATTCTTAGCTCTGTAGTCTCAAGTTTTCTGTAATGTTCCTTGTTCCTCTTTTCCAATGGAGTGTTTTCAGCTTTGTTCATTCTCGTTGTATTCTCTCTTTCAATTTGTTCAACCTCTCAAGGCTCGTGGTCTCACTCGTTTGTCAAAGAAGCAACTTAGTTTTACCTCTTCTCTTTCTCTTCCGTTTTCCCTCCAGTGCCATTCTAGATCTCGGGACGAGATCCTCTCGTAGTGGTGGAGTGTTGTAACGCCCCGAGATCGATGTGCCAGGTGTCCTCCGCTTATTCGCTGTCGTTGCCTTGTCTTTGCTTGCGTATCATGCATTGCATATCATGTCATCATGCGCATTTCATTTGCATACATGTTCGTCTCATGCATCCGAGCATTTTCCCCGTTGTCCATTTTGCAATCCGGCGCTCCTATGTCACCCGGTGTCCCCTTTTACCTCTTTTCGTGTGCGGGTGTTAAACATTTTCGGATTAGACCGAGACTTGTCATGCGGCCTTGGTTTACTACCGGTAGACCGCCTGTCAAGTTTCATGCCATTTGGACTTCGTTTGATACTCCAATGGTTAACCGAGGGACCGAAAAGGCCTCGTGTGTGTTGCAGCCCAACACCCTTCCAAAGTGTCCCAAAACCCACCTAAACCCCCTCCATCATCTTGATCGTTCGATCACGATCGCGTGGCTGCAAACCGCACCTCATTTGGACTCTCCTAACTCCCTCTACCTCTATAAATAGATCCCTCCATTTCATTTTTCGGGTCTTTTCCCCCGAAACCCTAGCCTCCCTCTTCCTCGCGCCCGGACGAAACCTCCACCACGCCCGGACGTGTCCGACCTGACCGCGACGCCGCCTAGCGCCAATGACGCGCTGCCACGTGTCCCGCCGGGACCTCTCCCCGCCGCCAGCCCGGGAGGCCCGAACCGGGCCCCCGAGGCCCATCACGCGCCCCGCCGCCTGGGAACCTACCGCGCCGCCCATCCCGCGCGCCGGCTGCCTCCGAGCGCCGCCGCCCCGCCAAGTGCTCCGCCACCGCGCCGCCAGCTCGCGCCTTGCCGCCTGCCTCGCCCGCCGGCTGCCGCCGCCGACCTCGCCGCGGTGCGCCGCCCCGCGCCCGATCCGTGCTCCGGCGACCTCCCCGCGACGCCAAGACCCTCCTCCGGCGAACCCCGACGAGCTACTCCGACCGGATCCATCAACCACAGCGAGCTGCTACAGTAACTCCGGCGATCTCCTCGGTCCGCGTGCTAGATCTGGATCTGGAATTCGGAGGTTGACTTTTGCCTCCCTGACCCTAATTTTTATGCGATCTTTGACATGCTATAACTCTGTATCCGTAGCTTCGATTCGCGCGTGTAGCATATCAAAATGTTTATCTCGACGAGTACATCATTTAATCTCATTGCATCATTTTCATTTGAGCTCATCTTGATGCCCAAAATGTTGTTGGAAGAGGGCTATGTGATGTAATTGTCAGATCTGTTTCAGCAAATAGATATTTGTCATTTTTGCCATGATTAATGTGTGCATGATATGCTCCTGAGCTCTACATGAGTTTTGTTATATGCCATGCCATCTTTACAAAGGTGCTTACCATGTATTTTGGTGATATGTGTGGTGACTAGCACAAGCCTGCAAAGTAGTGTAATCGGTAATGCTGAATTCAGGGACTTAGAATCTCACCAAGTCCTTTTCCTGATTTTGTCGTTATGCCATTATGTTCATGTTGTTTTCTAGTGATCCGTGCCTCTTTTGAGGGAGATCACTAAGGATGATTTGTTACCATTGTGGTGCTCTATTCATCCATGCCTTTGTTTGCATTTATGGAGCACCCTAGCTTGAGTCAATTGAGCTCTACTTTTGCTATATCGTGAATCCTGGCAGATTGTTGACTTGTTAGCGATTTTGCCGAGGATGTTGCTACTGATCCGTGCATGCTATGTTGTTGTTCTTGCCATTTCTAGCTTCTATGCCATGTATTGTTGATGGGTGTATGCTTAGTTTGTCATGCCATGCTCTGTAGCGAGTGCATAGAGCTTGTAAACATGCCTACTCGTTAACTGTTTTGCATGCTCCAGTTTTTCACTAAGTCTGAGATCTGTTTATGTTTTTGCCATGTTCACATGCTTGCAATTGTATTTTCTGATCCCTTTTGGCTCAAGGTCACTAAGGAACTTTTGTTAAGTGATTTGAGTAGCTTCATGCCATGCCTTGCTTTGCCATGTTAAGTTCCTGTAGCATGTAGTTTTCATGCTCTAAAGTGTGCTTCCTGATGATAAATTCCAGACTTGTGTTAATGTCACTAAGTCTGAAACCTGTTATCATTTGATCTTTTGCCATGCTTGTTTGAACATGTTAATGAGTGAATTAGCCGTAGCTCAGTGTTCACCTTTTGTTAAGAATCTTACGTGGATCCCTGCCATGTATTTTGTTGCCATGTTTGAGTGATGTAACATATTTAACTTGTTGCATTTAGATGGCTACTTGCTGTTTATCGCAGAGCGGTGCCATATTTGTTTTGCTTGCCATTTCCAAACCGTGCATCCGATTCCGGTGATCTTTATATCGATTTCAACCGAAATCATCTCACCTTTCCAGTGGCACTCTTGGATTTCCAAGTTGAGGCCAGGTTCAATCATTCCTTTGCAAATCCTGCATATGCATCGCATACCGCATCCCGCATAACATACCATGTTCATGTGTTGGTTGTTTACTATGTTGTGTGCTTCTTTCCGGTGTTTGCTTCTTCGGGTTGGTTCCGATAACGTCGCGTTTGTGAGGACCCGTTCTACTACGTCCGTTTGTCTTCTTCATGGACTCGTTCTTCTTCCTTGCGGGATTTCAGGCAAGATGACCATACCCTCGAAATCACTTCTATCTTTGCTTGCCAGTTGCTCGCTCTTTTGCTATGCCTATGCTGTGATACCTACCACTTGCTTATCATGCCTCCCATATTGTTGAACCAAGCCTCTAACCCACCTTGTCCTAGCAAACCGTTGTTTGGCTATGTTACCGCTTTGCTCAGCCCCTCTTATAGCGTTGTTAGTTGCAGGTGAAGATTGGAGCTTGTTCCATGTTGGAACATGGATATTTTGTTGGGATATCATAATATCTCTTATTTAATTAATGCATCTATATACTTGGTAAAGGGTGGAAGGCTCGGCCTTATGCCTAGTGTTTTGTTCCACTCTTGCCGCCCTAATTGCCGTCATATCGGTGTTATGTTCCCGGATTTTGCATTCCTTACGCGGTTGGGTTATAATGGGAACCCCTTGACAGTTCTCCTTGAATAAAACTCCTCCAACAAGGCCCAACCTTGGTTTTACCATTTGCCACCTAGCCTTTTTCCCTTGGGAGTCGCGCATCCCGAGGGTCATCTTTATTTTAACACACCCCCCCCAGGCCAGTGCTTGTCTAAGTGTTGGTCCAAACTAGAGCCCCTTGCAGCGCCACCTCGGGGAAACTCGAGGGCTGGTTTTAGTTGTACGGATTGCTTATCCGGTGTTGCCCTGAGAACGAGATATGTGCAGCTCCTATCGGGATGTCGGCGCATCGGGTGGTCTTGCTGGACTTGTTTTACCATTGTCGAGGATGTCTTGTAACCGGGATTCCGAGTCTGATCGGGTCTTCCCGCTAGAAGGAATATTCTTTGTTGACCGTGAGAGCTTGTGATGGGCTAAGTTGGGACACCCCTGCAGGGATTTGAACTTTCGAAAGCCGTGCCCGCGGTTATGGGAAGATAGGAATTTGTTAAGTCCGGTTGTAGAAAACCTGAAGTTGACCTTAATTAAAATACATCAACCGCGTGTGTAACCGTGATGGTCTCTTTTCGGCGGAGTCCGGGAAGTGAACACGGTGTCGGAGTTATTCTTGACGTATGTTGTTCTAGGATCACTTCTTGATCATACTTTTATCGACCGTGCTTTGCCTTCTCTTCTCGCTCTCATTTGCGTATGTTAGCCACCATATATGCTAGTCGCTTGCTGCAGCTCCACCTCATACCTTTTACCTTACCCATAAGCTTAAATAGTCTTGATCGCGAGGGTGTGAGATTGCTGAGTCCCCGTGACTCACAGATACTTCCAAAACCAGCTTGCAGGTGCCATTGAACCGTGAAGATGACGCAACCAAGCTCAAGGAGGAGCTCGATGAAGATCTTATCATGTGTGTTGTTTCATTCTAGTTGTTCAGTAGTGGAGCCCAGTTGGGGTCGATCGGGGATCTGTGTAGCATTTGGGGTAGTCTTCTTTCATTTTGGTTCCGTAGCCGGACCTTGATTGTATCTGGATGACGTAATGCTTTATTCATGTAATTGTGTGAAGTGGCAATTAGAAGCCAACTATGTATCTCTTTCCCTTATGTATTACATGGGTTGTGTGAAGATTACCTCACTTGCGACATTGCTTTCAATGCGGTTATGCCTCTAAGTCGTGCTTCGACACGTAGGAGATATAGCCGCATCGAGGGCGTTACAATTCCGCATCAAAAATTCTGTTTTTATCATTCACCTCCTCGAGGACGAGCAGGAATTAAGCTTGGGGATGCTTGATATGTCTCCAACGTATCTATAATTTTTGATTGTTCCATGCTATTATATTATCTGTTTTGGATGTTAATGGGCTTATTTATACACTTTTATATTATTTTGGGGACTAACCTACTAACCCAAGGCCCAGTGTGAATTGCTGTTTTTTTGCCTATTTCAGTGTTTCGCAGAAAAGGAATATCAAACGGAATGAAACCTTCGGGAGAGTTATTTTTGGAACAAACGTGATCCAGGGGACTTGGAGTAGACGTCAAGAAAGAAACGAGGTGGCCACGAGGCAGTAGGGCGCGCCCCCCACCCTCGTGGGCCCCTCGCAGCTCCACCGACCTACTTCTTCCTCCTATATATATCCATATACCTGAAAACCTCCAGGAGCACCACGAAACCCTATTTCCACCGCCGCAACCTTCTGTACCCGTGAGATCCCATCTTGGGGCCTTTTCCGGAGCTCCGCCGGAGGGGGAATCGATCACGGAGGGCTTCTACATCAACACCATAGCCTCTCCGATGATGTGTGAGTATTTTACCACTGACATTCGGGTCCATAGTTATTAGCTAGATGGCTTCTTCTCTCTCTTTGGATCTCAATACAATGTTCTCCTCGATCTTCTTGGAGATCTATTTGATGTAACTCTTTTTGCGGTGTGTTTCTCGAGATCCGATGAATTGTGGGTTTATGATCAAGTTTATCTATGAACAATATTAGATTCTTCTCCGAAATATTTTATGTATGATTGGTTATCTTTGCATGTCTCTTCGAATTATCAGTTTGGTTTGGCCTACTAGATTGATCTTTCTTGCAATGGGAGAAGTTCTTAGCTTTGGGTTCAATCTTGCGGTGTCCTTTCCCAGTGACAGCAAGGGAAGCAAGGCACGTATTGTATTGTTGTCATCGAGGATAAAAAGATGGGGTTTATATCATATTGCTTGAGTTTATCCCTCTACATCATGTCATCTTGCCTAATGCGTTGCTCTGTAATTATGAACTTAATACTCTAGATGCTTGCTGGATAGCGGTCGATGTGTGGAGTAATAGTAGTAGATGCAGAATCGTTTCGGTCTACTTGTCGCGGACGTGACGCCTATATACATGATCATGCCTAGATATTCTCATAATTATGCACTTTTTTATCAATTGCTCGACAGTAATTTGTTCACCCACCATAGTACTTATGCTATCTTGAGAGAAGCCACTAGTGAAACCTATGGCCCACGGGTCTATATTTTATCATATAAGTTTCAAATCTATTTTATTTTGCAATCTTTAATTTCAATCTATATCATCAAAATACCAAAAATAATTATCTTGTTATTATTATCTGTATCAGATCTCACTCTCGTAAGCGACGGTGAAGGGCTTGACAACCCCTTTATCGCGTTGGTTGTGAGGTTCTTATTTGTTTGTGTAGGTACAATGGACTTGCATGTAGTATCCTACTGGATTGATACCTTGGTTCTAAAAAACTGAGGGAAATACTTACGCTACTTTGATGCATCACCCTTTCCTCTTCAAGGGAAAACCAACGCAGTGCTCAAGAGGTAGCGGTGGCGGTGGACAGCAGAGCCGCAACCTAATCCCAGAATCTGACTGGGAAGCGAAGATGTTGGAGAAGATCCATGAGAAAGTCCGAGCACATAGAGTCAAACGCATTCTTGATATCAAGCTTGAACAGAAGAGTCGGGCTATTTTTTTATGCAATTTTCTCACCAAGTTTCTGACATACATGAATTTATCGTGGATACTTCTCTTTTTTTATGAAGGCGCTCTGGGCATTTGAGACAAGATCATGCATATGGGATGCCATCCGGGTAGCCATCATCTTGCAATTATCTTCGCAATAGTTTGGATGAGGCTAATGGGGCGAAAGTCCGAGATGGATTCAGCCCCATCCTTCTTAGGAATGAGAGCAATGCTCGCCGAGTTGAGCCAGTGTAAATTCTCAGGGTGTAAGTTGGAGAAGTGGTTGGCCACGAGCATGATGTCACCTTTTATGATTTCCTAACATTCCTTGAAGAAGGCCAGAAAAGCCATCGGGCCCAGGAGCTTTATCGCCGGGGAGATCAAAAATTGCCTTTTTCACCTCTTCCTCCGTGAAGGTCACTCCAAGGTCCATGAGGTCGCACTCAAGGACTGGGATATTGCCCCAGTTGAAATTGGTGTGACGCGGCAGACTGCATTTTTTGACCTTCGTGAAATGATCTTGAATGATAGATTTCTTATGGCCATGGTCAGTAATCCATCCATTGTTGTGCTTGAGGCAGTGGATGAAGTTCTTCCTTCTTTTGTGATTGACCCGAAGGTGGAAACAACGAGTGTTGGCATCTCCATATTTTAGGTTGGTAATTCACGAGCTTTGTCGCTTCCGTGCATGCTCCATAATGGCCAGGACCACCACCTTCCATTTGAGGTGTTTCCGTGGATCTCCCTCGTCAGTGCTGAGGGGCCGAAGTTCTTGAGCCACATCCAAACGAAGAATGACTTCCAGAGCCATGTGGATTTGCACCTTAGAGTGTGTGAAGATCGTCTTGCTCCATCTCCTCATTTTTTACTAGTTTCTTTTAACTTGTGAAAAAGGATGTGGTAAGGACTAGTGTGATTAATATCCTTATTCCAAGCTTTCCTAGACAACCTCTTTGAACCCAGACATTTTGATCTAAAAGCTTCAAAGCGGAAGGACTTTTATCTCTTCGGGCCATTATCATTTGCGAGGAGGAGGGGCAGTGATCGGACAGTGATGACGAGAGCGCGTGGAGAAGGTGAGTGCCAAAATTGAGGTCCCAATCTTCATTACAAAAGAAAGAGTCGAGCTTGCTTAAGGTTGGGTCACTCCGCTCATTACTCCAAGTGAATTTTCTGTTTTGCAAATGAATCTATTTGAGTTCACAAGTATTTGGTGCATTGCAGAAGCGGACAAGTCGGCTCCGGTCGACATTTGCTCTATTCACTACTGCAGGATGCTGCTAATGCGACACTACGATCAGAGACCCTTCGAGAAACTGTGTGTGATGCAATAATCGCAAATGGCGGTGTATGAAAACCGTCAAAAATGTATAAAATGTTCATGATGATGAATGCATCAAACACGGTTCATATTTTAGTTGCGTGGCAATGAAGGGCATACGGTTCAGTTCAATTAACTGTTTGCGATGAGGAGGAACAAAAGAAACGGGCAGCCAGATGAAGGCGTGTGTGATACACAGCATACAGTTTACACGGATGAACTGTTTGTGATTAGGCAACACAAAAGAAACGGGCAGCCAGATGAAGGTGTGTGCGATATACAGCATACGATTCACTCGGATGAACTGTTTGTGATTAGGCAACACAAAAGAAACGGTCAGCCAGATCAAGGTGTGTGTGATATACGCATGCGGTTCACTCGACCCTTGTCGTCAGTGTATGACCTCTGTGGCAACCGTTTGCTCCCCAGGCGCCTCTTCGTGTACCGTGGCAACCGTCCACCGCCTCTTCGCCTTTCCCTCTCGATTTGGAACTGCTGTTGCACGCTCTTCCTCCCTCCATTTGCCTTCACCCTTCCTTTTGCCATTGTTCGATCATCTTCTCCATGAAGGGAATAGGCCGGAAACGACCCCGTTATTCTTGCCCCAATCTGAAAGATGACGTGGTGGAGGAACTCATTGGTCGGTTCGACGTCATCACCTCGGCTAGCATGGCAGGTTCGTTCAATACCATTCTCGACTCAACTAATAACATCATTACAAGCAACCCAAGGGTCCAGGAGCGGTTTGATCTCCCCTATCTTGTTCGTCGTGACCCTGCTGACTGGCGTGGGGACGACGGAAGCCTCGCCTTATGCAAGTTGATGCCGCTTGATAATGATACATGTTAAGATGCCATCGCTTGAGGGAAAGGCTTGGGTAGGCGCAAATGAAGATTGGGTTGTTTATATTGGGTACAACTATGAGTGGGAACTTGTGAATGTGTACACTCGTCACCGGGTTTCACTTCCAAAAATCTCAGACTGCCCAGAGGTTGAGCACATAGATGATCTACGTGAGTTCAAATACGATCATGGTAACTGTCGTCTACAGAAGATAGCAATTTGTCGAGCTTGAGATTACACGAACTATAAAGTTGTTTCTATCTTTGACAAGCTTGTTGCCTTCCTTACTTCCACGCCTCGATGGATATTGCTCAAAAATCAATTTCTGTACACGGATGAGTACTATGATGCAATTCAATACGAGGGTCTTGTGTTTGCTGCCACCACTCGTGGCACTGTTTTTGCATGGAATCATCATTCTTTCGATATGTTTGTCTTCCACCGTAATTATAATTGTTTCATCCACATGCATGCGGGTTAGCTGGTTTCCCTTTACTAATTAATTAACCTTCTTGTGTTTCCAAGGTCCTGTGACATTCCACCACCTATACTTGAAAATTTTTATAACCAAGGGGGAGATGACGATGCTGATGATCACGAGCATGAGGACGAGCAGGACCCATATACTCAGTGGCGCCTGGCAACTTATTCGGATGGATCACCTCTTCTTGTCTGTATACAGGGCACTGCTGATGTTACTAAGGAAGCAGGTGTTGTCTCGCATGGTCACACTCTTCGGACCTATTCCAACATCCGTTGCAGGGTATTCGGGATGGATACTAGTGTACTAGCGCCAACACCTTCTCCCTGGTTCAGTATTGAAAGTCTTGGAGGAAACTCGCTCTTCCTTGGACAAAACTATCCAATGATGGTGAAAGGCGATCCAGCTATTGCTGACACAACGTTACTACCATTTATGAGAAGCAATTGTATCTATACCAAGGTCATTGCTATGCTTCCCTACCATTGCACTATGGGTCCTGACATAGCCCGCTTCAGCTGGATGATCAGTCATGCGTTGGTCTCGAGATTGACAGTAGCTGGCCCTTCCTAGAGAATCACTTTTGGTTCAAAGCAAGCGTTTCCAACGCCGACGAGTGGTTTGGCTGAAGTTCATTTCATCGCTTTGTTATTTGTTGTGTGAGAAAAACTTTACTTTACTAGAATGTTTTGTTGGAAATGATCTATAATCCAACGTGTATCCTCGTTGTCGTTGTGGGTTGATGACGTATTGTATGTAATCAATGGTACATTTGCATATGCGTCCATCAACTCACACCTGCTAGTGGTGTCCATATGAACAGTGCTAGTGATTTTAGTTGCAAAAATTAGATAGTGCTAGTGATTTTTAGCTGCATATTTTGACAAATCGCAGTGTTACAAGGTTGACAAATGGCAATGTTACTAGATAAAAAAATGTCAATCTTTCTAGTTTGACAAATGGCAACATACCCAAAATGACAGATATGCAAATCTTACCCAACTATTTGTACGTGGTTGCACACGGGTCATGCAAAACAACCATTTGCATTAAAGGATGTAGAAATCCTGCTCGGCACATTTTCCCTTGGCTTCTTGGGCAAGCTGTCAGTTGGCATACGAGTGTTCTAACTAAAACATTTGTGATGAGTGTTTTATATTTAAAAACCATTGACATTTTTTCAAAAGAAAATCGTCTGATAGAAACAAAGCAAACATCAGCCTAGCATTCAACATTCAGCTCACACATGGTGGAGCGAGATGAACCTAACAGAGCTAGCACAAAAGCCTCGCCAGGGCAGTGATACGTCTCCAACGTATCTATAATTTATGAAGTATTCATGCTATTATATTATCTGTTTTGGATGTTTATGGGCTTTACTAAACACTTTTATATTATTTTTGGGACTAACCTATTATCCGGAGGCCCAACCCAAATTGTTGTTTTCTTGCCTATTTCAGTGCTTCGGAGAAAAGGACTATCAAATGGAGTCCAAACGGAATGAAACCTTTGGGAGAGTTATTTTTGGAACGGAAGCAATCCAGGAGACTTGGAGTAGACGTTAGGGAAGCTTTGAGGAAGCCACGAGGCAGGGAGGCATGCCCTACCGCCCTGGGCGCGCCCCCACCCTCGTGGGCCCCTCGTGACTCCCCTGACTGACTTCTTTCGCCTATATATGTCCATATACCCTAAAAACATCGGGGAACAGAATAGATCGGTTTATACTAACTTATCTCACTAGTCCGTGTTGAGTTTTGTGTGGATGAAGCTTTTGAGATTTAGGGAGACCGTGATATGAGAGGAATTAAGGAGACACAAAAGCTCAAGCTTGGGGATTCCCAAGGCATCCCAAGATAATATTTCAATAAGTCTCCAGCGTCTAAGCTTGGGGATGCCCCGGTTGGCATCCCACCTTTCTTCTTCAACAACTATCGGTTAGTATCGGTTGATCCTAAGTTTTTGCTTCTTCACATGATGTTTGCCATTCTTAGATGTCATTTTATTTTGTTTTGCTTGCTGTTTGAATAAAGTATTAAGGTCTTAAATTATTAGATGGGAGAGTCTTCACATAGCTAAATAATTATTTAACTACTCATTGATCTTCACTTATATCTTTCGGAGTAGTTTGTTATTCATTCACGTGCTTCACATATGTCCTATGAGTAAATGGTTGAATGAATTGAATATAATAAATTTGAAATTATATATGTTTCATATGCTTATCCCATGGGGAGTAATGACTTCACATATAAGAAGTAGAGGTGGTAAATTTATTGAAGGTTAGCAAACATTGTATTGGTCACTTGAACAATTCATGAAAGAATATTGAGGGTAGAGAGATTTCACTCATTAAAATATGACATGTTAAAAGGTTGATGTTGGACAAGGAAGACAACGTAATGGGTTATGTTTTCTTATATCTGAAATAAAGTATATTGTCATGGATCATTCAACATGCTGAGCTTGCCTTTCCCCCTCATGCTATCCAAATTCTTTGCACCAAGTAGAGATACTACTTGTGCTTCCAAACATCCCTTAAACCAGTATTGCCATGAGAGTCCACCATACCTACCTATGGATTGAGTAAGATCCTTCAAGAAAGTTGTCATCGGTGCATGCAATAAAAATTGCTCTCTAAATATGTATGATCTATTGGTGTGGAGAAAATAAGCTTTATATGATCTTGTGACGTGGAAGCAATAAAAGCGACGGACTGCATAATAAAGGTCCCTATCACAAGTGGCAATATAAAGTGACGTTCTTTCGCATTAAGATTTTGTGCATCCAACTATAAAAGTGCATGACAACCTCTGCTTCCCTCTTCGAAGGGCCTATCTTTTATTCTTGTCTTATACCTTATCCAAGAGTTATGGTGATCTTCACCTTTCCTTTTTACATTTTATCCTTTGGCAAGCACATTGTGTTGGAAAGATCCTGATATATATATCCAATTGGATGTAAGGCATCATGAACTATTATTGTTGACATTACCCTTGAGGTAAAAGGTTGGGAGGCGAATCTATAAGCCCCTATCTTTCTTTGTATCTGATTAAAACTTTGAACCCATAAATATCACGTGAGTGTTAGCAATTGTGAAAGACTAAATGATAGTTGAGTATGTGAAGTTTGCTAAATCAAAGCTCTGACATAGACCCTTCCTGAAAATAAGATGAATTGTAATTGTTTGATGACTAATAACACGGTTTGTTAGTTTTCAAGAAAGTTTATGATCTATACTTTAACATGTGAATAGCTTGTTACTTGATCATGAGAAGTCCTATGAGTTGAGCTACTTTTATGATATATAATGATGCTAGAAAAGGTGATTGAATTACCATTGGTCAAACTTGTGCACCTGCTAGCATTCACACTTCATAAATTCTTTCTTTTATCATTTACCTACTCGAGGACGAGCAGGAATTAAGCTTGGGGATGCTGATACATCTCCAACGTATCTATAATTTATGAAGTATTCATGCTATTATATTATCTGTTTTGGATGTTTATGGGCTTTACTAAACACTTTTATATTATTTTTTGGACTAACCTATTAACCAGAGGCCCAGCCCAAATTGTTGTTTTCTTGCCTATTTCAGTGTTTCGAAGAAAAGGAATATCAAACGGAGTCCAAACGGAATGAAACCTTCGGGAGAGTTATTTTTGGAACGAAAGCAATCCAGGAGACTTGGAGTAGACGTCAGGGAAGCTTCGACGAAGCCATGAGGCAGGGAGGCGCGCCCTACCCCCTGGGCGCGCCCCCACCCTCGTGGGCCCCTCGTGGATCCCCTGACTGACTTCTTTCGCCTATATATGTCCATATACCCTAAAAACATCGGGGAACGGAATAGATTGGGAGTTCTGCCGCCAGAAGCCTCCATAGCCACCGAAAACCAATCTATACCCGTTCTGGCACCCTGCCGGAGGGAGGAATCCCTCTCCGGTGGCCATTTTCATCATCCCGACGCTCTCCATGGCGAGGAGGGAGTAATTCACCCTCGGGGCTGACGGTATGTACTAGTAGCTATGTGTCTGATCTCTCTCGTGCGCGTTCTTGAGTCGGCATGATCTTGATGTATCGCGAGCTTTGCTATTATATTTGGATCTTATGATGTTTCTCCCCCTCTACTCTCTTGTGATGAATTGAGTTTTCCCTTTGAAGTTATCTTATCGGATTGAGTCTTTAAGGATTTGAGAACACTTGATGTACGTCTTGCACGTGCTTATCTGTGGTGACAATGGGATATCATGTGATCCACTTGATGTATGTTTTGGTGATCAACTTGCGAGTTCCGTGACCTCGTGAACTTATGCATAGGGGTTGCTTGACTCTTCGGTAGAAACTTTGGGGCACTCTTTGAAGTTCTTTGTGTTGGTTGAATAGATGAATCTGAGATTGTGTGATTCATATCATATAATCATACCCACGGATACTTGAGGTGACATTGGAGTATCTAGGTGACATTAGGGTTTTGGTTGATTTGTATCTTAAGGTGTTATTCTAGTACGAAATCTTGAATAGATTGATCGGAAAGAATAACTTTGAGGTGGTTTCGTACCCTACAATAATCTCTTTGTTTGTTCTCCGCTACTAGTGACTTTGGAGTGACTCTTTGTTGCATGTTGAGGGATAGTGATATGATCCAATTATGTTATTATTGTTGAGAGAACTTGCACTAGTGAAAGTATGAACCCTAGGCCTTGTTTCCTAGCATTGCAATGCCGTTTGTGCTCACTTTTTTCATTAGTTACCTTGCTGTTTTTATATTTTCAAATTACAAAAATCATTATCTACTATCCATATCGCACTTGTATCACCATCTCTTCGCCGAACTAGTGCACCTATACAATTTACCAATGTATTGGGTGTGTTGGGGACACAAGAGACTCTTTGTTATTTGGTTGCAGGGTTTTTTGAGAGAGACCATCTTCATCCTACGCCTCCCACGGATTGATAAACCTTAGGTCATCCACTTGAGGGAAATTTGCTACCGTCCTACAAACCTGTGCACTTGGAGGCCCAACAACATCTACAAGAAGAAGGTTGTGTAGTAGACATCAGGCAGCAGATAGCATTCACCGACGTCGACGATTACAAACAGGCGCGCACACACATAAGCAGATGGGTTGAAGCTATCATGTAAACTAGAGCACATCTTCTACAGGAGCTACAAACACTCCAGTCACTCCGCCGCGTCGAACGCATCCCCCGCTGCTGCCTGCATCTCTGGTCCCGCCTCACCACCGTGTGCCACCTGGGCATCCTCAACGGCATGCGCCAAGTCGCAGTCGAGGTTGAACAGTGCCCGGAGAGCCACCACCGCGATGTTAGGGAGCTGCCCTTGGAACATAGCCACAAATTTGTCAATGGCTTCCTCTGTGACTTGCTGGCCTTCATCCACAACGCCCATGCGTTGGCATAGCAGTCTCTCCGCCATCTTCGCAATCGGCATATTTCTCCTCTTGGTGTAACATCCCAAAATTCTAAATTTTGGAATGTTATAATAAATAGATAGATCGATTGATTGTTTGATTATTGCGTGATTGATTGAGTGAAATTCGAACTTTTTGAAAATTAAATGAGAGGGAATAAAAGGACTTTCCCAAACTTTCATTTTTCATTTAGATCTCCGTGAATTCAAATTCTTTTCAAATACAAAACCCCCGAGAGAAGATGACATGACTTCTTCCATTTATTTAAATGACAAGGGTTTGAAAACATTTGAATTTCATTTGGAAAATATTTCCAATCTAGAAACTTTATGCAACTCAATGATTTTCAAGAGCGAAGATAAAATGACTTCTTCAAAACATATGAAATATGAGTTGGGAGTTTCAAAGAATATAATTCAAAACCCCTTTGAATTTATTTCCAATTTGGAGTTATTTGAGTTTTATTCAAATTATTTTTCTCCAAAAACAAAATACATGGAAAATAGGGTAACATGATTCCCTACAATAGAAAATTGGAGAAAAATTAACTTGAAATCATTTTGGTATTTTTAAAATGTTTTTTGTTGGATTTTAATAGACCAGTAGCACTCTTTAAATTATCTGAATTTGGGTGGATTTTATTTGGCATTATAAAAATGTTCACGTTGTAGACAATCTTTTTCTGAAAATTTTGATATATTATATGCCTATATAATACTTTTAGTTATTTCGTTTTATTATTTTATTTGTCTGGAAAATGTTTTTTTTTTTAAAAACTTTCCCCGACTGGGTCGGCCCAGCCCAGCCCGCTCCGCCTCGCCCGTCGTCCCCGATGCGGACTCCGCTCGGGAGTCCGCCGCCGCGCCGCCACCTCGACGTCCGGACCGCCCCGGACTCTCTGCCGCCCCTTGCCCCTCGCCCACGCCTCTCGCCTCCCCCTCCTCTTAAATACCCCGTCCCCTCGCCCCGCGCCACTCCTCGCAACAACCGCCGCCGCCCCGGCGAGATCCGCCGCCGCACACTCGCACCGCCGTCTCCGCCGCTGCCGTCGCGCCGCTGTTGTCGCCCTCTACCGCATCCGCCCCGCACCGCCCTCGCCGTTGCCATCGCCGGAGAACGCCACCACCGCCGCCGTTGGTTTTTTTCTCGCCACGGTTGAATCCGCGAGAACCAGTACAAAAACCCCTCGGTTTCCTATGGTTTTTTTGGGTTTTAGATTAGAGCGGTTTATTATTTTGTTAGTTTATTTAACGAATCTTTTCTGTTTAGGTAGTTCTAGTGAACATATTCATTAGTTGACGTTCGGCAGCGAACATTCGTTCGGTAGCGTTTCTCTTTTTCTTTATTTTAGTTTTCGGCCAGGGACTCATGTGTGAAGGTTTTATTTATAGTTTAGTCCCTAAACTTCAAACGATCATTACTTTTCAACCGTTTGTCCAAATCCAACGAAACCAACGCTCACACCTTCGTTATGATCCCCTCTATCCAGTAAAACAACTCAAACATGTTTTTGAAAAGTTTAAAATTTGAATTAGACCAGATTTGAATTCAAACTTCGTTTGATCATAACTTGAGTTTCGTAACTCCGTTTGAGTTGATTCTTTTTGCAAATCGAAGCTCTTGACCTAAACTTTCTGGTAAGGCCAAATTCACATAATTTTGGTACTGTTAGAAATTGTTTTATGTTGCAAGAGCTATTTGCTTGGTTTTGATGTTTTCCGAATCGACTTCTTCGATCTTTCTGGTCTTTTGAGTGATTGCTTATGTGTGGTTACTATTGCTTGATTACGATAGATTGGCCGGAGTGTGACTAGTAGAGCTATCAAGATTTTTGAGTGCGAATCATCTTCATCAACATTGCAGGCAAGTTCACACTTTGATCATACCTCTTCCATACCCAGTTTTTATTGCATTAGATCAAACCTCCAACATTGCATGATTAGGATCTAATTAAATTGTGGGATGGGAAGTAGTTGAGGTAGTACCTATTACCTGTTTATTATCAAACCCTTGGGAGTTACTATTACGTTATGCTTACATTGCCATGCTATGCTCGTAGACGTGGATTGGGTTTTGAGAGTATTCATGACAGATGTGACATTGTTAATTAATGGTTTACTTAAGGTGGCAACTTAAACACACATCTGGGTGGATTGAGATACCTGGGTATTCCAGGATTGCCTGTCTAGGCACCTGGGTAGACCAGGATTGCCTGTTTTTTTTATGGACCGCCACCCAGGCTCAAAGGGATCATGAGATTTTTCATACTAGAAACTTCCGTGTGCAGCCACAAGCTATTATGGGCTCTAGCATAGTTGATTAAGTCATGCGAACTCTTACAGGGTAGACTAGCAGATGTAGGGGAAAGTAGGTGTAACGATCTATCCATCGTAAGGTGCTAGCGCTTCTGAAAGACTATGTCTCGGTCATCCGTCTTCTCAAACACCATGTAGTGCGAGAAACCAAACGGAGGCGATCGAGTCTTGTGGGGAAAAGTGCGCAAACCTCTGCAGAGTGTATAAACTAATCATGATTAGTCGTGTCCCCGGTTATGGACGTCTTGAGTATCTAGTACCTGGATTATCATGTGAATCTCATCATGTGACTTTAAATCATTTTGTTGGGTTTAATGATGTTACTTAATTGGGATTGAGAATGTTGTCAACCATTCTCAATGATCAACAACCACCATGATAGTTAAATAAAATTTATTTCTTTGTAGTAGGGAAAAATTGGCTTTACGCAAAACTATAACCATAGAGCTTTTCCACCAGCCAAATATGCATGTAGTGATAGCCTTTATTCATCATTCTCTATGGTGTGAATTTGCCAGTACATTCAATGTACTGACCCTTTGTGGCTGCAACGTCTCATGTTGCAGGATTATCTTACGACGAGTAAGTGATACGTTAGGGTTACGATTTCTACACTCAACTTTGCCGTTGGTGTTGATGGGAATCCACAACCTTGTTACTTCCGCTATTTGGATTGAGGTAATAGTATTTACGTTACTTTATACATGTGATTTACCTTTGTTATAAATCCTCGAGTACTGTGTGTGTCAGCATACCGATCCAGGGATGACATTTAAGCACAGAGACTTGATCCATTCGGGTCGGGTCGCTACAAGATGGTATCAGAGCACATTATGACTGTAGGACATGACCCTAGAAACTGGCAAGCCCATAGCAAAGATTTTTATCTACAACTTTCCCTTTCAAAAAGATCTTTTACCTCTCTTCTCTTCTGAGCTTATTCAAAAATTCCCTTTTAGTGAGACCATATCCCTTTTCCCTTTGGATCACTCGAAGATTCGACGGATAAGACCACTCCAATAAGTACAAGATATTGGACAACTAAGACCGCTTCGGAATGAAGAGGATTTTACTGTGCATCTGAATAATGGAAACTACAACGGTTGAAGACCCCGAAGACTAGGATCTGAATAATGGAAACTACAACGGTTGAAGACTCCGAAGACTAGGAGAATTTGAAGGCTCTGAAGAATCCCTACATTTGTATGACCTAGGAAGGCTACCCTTATGGAACTTGACAGATTATGGCATTTGTCAATGCCCGAGATCAAGGTGTATCGGAGAAAGACCGGAACATGAAGCATGAGAACTCAAAGTTTTGTCAAGAAAACCCTAAGGCAGGAGATATCAACTATGGAATGATAGCTCATGGAAATGACAAGAGCAGAAACACGGTTATCCGTGATGTCATCGCCCGCTTATGCTATTTGTCACCGGGATGAGTTAAGCAGGCATTTCTTCGGAAGGATTGGATGGTAGAAGGCTGATGGAGCACCTATCAGCAAAAGATGAAGTTTTAACCTTAGCCGGTGTATCACCAGGATCTGGAGTAGTACATCAAGAAGTTTAAGATGGACCTTCAGGAAGCCGTATTCGACAAAGAAGCATTCCGTGAAGAACTTAGGACCAAGGAGCTGAAGTAGCCAAGCTGGAGGAGCAAAACCTCGAGATACTGGAGATTCGTTAAGAACTGAAGGACAGCAGGATCATGGTTCATGTCAAGGATGTTGAAACCCGGAAGTTTGGAATGCAACTCCAGAAATATTAAAGGATGTCACGAGAGACTTTGCTACAACAGAGATGAGCTAGCAAAAGAACTTGAGAAAGACAAGCATGATTGGAAGAAGCCATTGGAGACATGAACAAGGCTTGAAGAGATTGGAGGCGTTGAAGATTTATTGACCTTTAGAAGACCAAACCCCTGTTATATACCTACGTTAGATGCGATGTTTGTGAGCTGTCATTTGTTTGATGTTTTTCCCGACGGCCACAAATAAAATCTGTCTTTTCAAAACTGTTGTTTGTATTGTGTGTATCCCTCTCTATCTCTCTTATCTCACCCCAAACCCATGGACCCAATAGAGGATGAATGAAGATGAGTTTGTATTTTCTGGACCGATGAGTCAATTGGAGATGGACCGATGGATTCAGAACATGGAGGATCACATGGAGAATAACCCTATAGTTGGAAATGATATGACCCAGCATGCTCTTCAGTGCTTTGAAAGAGGTGCTGCTACTTGGTGGAGGATATACCAAACCATGAATGGATGGCAAGGAGTAACCACTTGGAGAGAATTAAAGTTGACTCTGCAAATCTCACCTTGCGTCCCAGAAGTTGAAGCCTTATGGAAAGGATATGAAGAAACATTGTGCATGCAAGATTTGTGGAGAAATAGGATACACCCATAAAGAACACAAGGATGAATGCCCTAATTGTGAAGGAAGTCACCCAGTTGAAGAATGCCCAATTAGGCAGATTACTTGTTTCTTGTGTGAAGGGACTACCCACTATCCTGCTCAGTGTCACATTTACCCCATGGTACAATGAACCATCCAACAGAAGAAAGAAGTAATGAAAGGATCCCTTATGGAAATTTTAGAAGAACCCGTGATGAAGGAAGAGATGGAGGAGACACCTAAAGAAGACCCGAGTAAACCCTGCACTAAGACTTGCTATTCGTGTGGAGAAGAAGGACACATCTCCCAAAATTGTTTGAATGGGGATCTAGTAGAATTCCCGACAGAGGAAGTAGAGTATGACCCACAAGAAATAGAATACATGATTGGAACGGAAAGGTCTAGGAAGAGAAGTAGATTGGATACCAGGAAGGACCTGAGTCATATCACTTGTTACAGGTGCAAGGAGTCAGGGCACTACCTCAACAGTTGCCCAAAAAGGAAACCTCAATACTTGTCAGAAGTAATATGTTTTAGTTGTAATGGAGCAGGGCACTTTGCCAGAGAATGCCCCAAGGAGAAGGAAACTTGTGCTAGATAGTTGAGTTGGCAACAAAAGAAATGGAGTAGTAGAAGTGAGAACATTTTCTTTTATATTGAGGCGTTGAGTTGAGACATGTAATGGAAAAACGAGAGATCGTAATCATTTGAGGATGAATAAAGTTAGCATCGTTGGTACTGATATGGATTTTATGAGTTGTTACCCTATGAAGAAGAATTTTGACCATTTTTGAGGATAAGAAAATATGGTGTATGGAAGATTTGTGCATTTTAAGGGTGGTAGTACCCTATAAGAACCCTTGACCCCTGGAAAAGATAAGGATACTCCACTGAGTGGATTTCGGACAAAATGAATAAGAGTTTTGTCTCGATATGTGTGATGCCTCAAGAGTATGTGGGATGAAGTTGGAGACCATCAGTTGTTTGGACCAAATATGATCAAGGAGTCAGAAGAGAATGTTAAGTTGATTCGAGATAGACTGAAGGTAGCTCAATCCAGGCAGAAGAGTTATGCAGACTTAAAAACGCAAGGAGGTAGTCTATGAAATTGGAGACAGAGCATGTCTTCATGTGTTCCCTCTACGAGGAGTTAAACAATTTGGAGTTAAGGGAAAGTTAGCCCCGAGATTTGTAGGACCATACCGACTCTTGGAGTGTATGGGAGAAGTGGCCAACAAGTTGGAGTCACCCGAATGACTGTCAGGAGTTCATGATGTGTTTTATGTTTCCCGGTTGAAGAAGTGTCATGCAGAGATGGCCAATATTCCCCTGTAAGGATGCTTGACCCTGGAAAGGATAATGATGTTCCACGAAGTGGAATATGGACTTCATAAGTATAAGTTTTTATCTCGGTATGAGGGATATCCCACGAGGATGAATAGATAAATTACTATTGGATATAAAGGAGGTATGATGTCAGAAATATGGATCAATGGAAACTCCATGATGAGTCTGAGTAATCATGTCCTAGTTTGGTGCCAATAGAAGGAAGGAAGACAATACAATTGGATGGATTTTAAGTATGCTAGGAAGCTGGAAGTTGGATGTTGGAACAATGATCAGTTGCCCGATGATAAGTTCAAGGACTACAAGTGATGAGATGGGCCATAACCCACAGGCCCCAGGACCTGCCAAGAAGCAAGCACACTCTTGTTGAAGGAAAAACCCTGGGAGGAGTTACGATTTTATCGATAGACGATCTTATAGGAGTAACGCAAAACCTGGGAGTTGTGAAGAAACGATAGATGTTTGCCTGGCTTGCAGAATCTATGGATTATTCCGAACGCAGTTCCTGGACAAGAGAAATTCTGCAATGCTTGTGAGGATGACCGAGTGTTAGAATGCGAGATTCGCTAAACCATATACAGGGTAATGATTTGGGTGCGGGATGGATTGATCACCATACCGACTTACTCTTATTGTTCGCCTTGCTATATGGGATGGTAAATCTGAGTGACTTACCTATAGTAGAGCGCCGACGATCAAAACCTTGCTTAAAACTTAGAATGCTATAAGTATTTTCCCTTGTACAAGGCAGCTTTTGCCAACCGTAGGTTATACGGTGAGGATCAACCAGACCCATTTCATGCAGGAGAAACCCTAAATTGTTAACCACCATGAGATATCGATAGTTAGTTAGTATTGGCGCCAGACCCGTTAGCTAAGAAGACCCAATCTCGGAATAACCTTACCAAGAGGAAATGAGAGAAGAATTGAGGAAAAGGTTATGCCACTACCGGAAGAGCCCAGAGAAGGAATCATCCTTACGATCTGAGAAGACCAACACTGTCAAGAATAAGGATGGAGTATATGAGTTTTGATGGAACAGTAACCATGCTTCTAAGGGTGGTAGCACCCTAGACCCCTGTGATGATCTATGGATTTTGAGAAGACCCCCAAACCCTAACATATTTCTTTCTAGCCTCTCCGAATCTCGAGGACGAGATTCATTTTAAGGGTGGTAGGTTTGTAACATCCCAAAATTCTAAATTTTGGAATGTTATAATAAATAGATAGATCGTTTGATTGTTTGATTATTGCGTGATTGATTGAGTGAAATTCGAACTTTTTGAAAATTAAATGAGAGGGAATAAAAGGACTTTCCCAAACTTTCATTTTTCATTCAGATCTCCGTGAATTCAAATCTTTTTAAATACAAAACCCCCGAGAGAAGATGACATGACTTCTTCCATTTATTTAAATGACAAGGGTTTTTGAAAACATTTGAATTTCATTTGGAAAATATTTCCAATCCAGAAACTTTATGCAACTCAATGATTTTCAAGAGCGAAGATAAAATGACTTCTTCAAAACATATGAAATATGAGTTGGGAGTTTCAAAGAATTTAATTCAAAACCCCTTTGAATATATTTCCAATTTGGAGTTATTTGAGTTCTATTCAAATTATTTTTCTTCAAAAACAAAATACATGGAAAATAGGGTAACATGATTGCCTACAATAGAAAATTGGAGAAAAATTAACTTGAAATCATTTTGGTATTTTTAAAATGTTTTTTGTTGGATTTTAATAGACCAGTAGCACTCTTTAAATTATCTGAATTTGGATGGATTTTATTTGGCATTATAAAAATGTTCACGTTGTAGACAATCTTTTTCTGAAAATTTTGATATATTATATGCCTATATAATATTTTTAGTTATTTCGTTTTATTATTTTATTTGTCTGGAAAATGTTTTTTTTAACTTTCCTCGACTAGGCCGGCCCCGCCCAGCGCCAGGCCAGCCCAGCCCGCTCCGCCTCGCCCGTCGTCCCCGATGCGGACTCCGCTCGGGAGTCCACCGCCGCGCCGCCACCTCGACGTCCGGGCCGCCCGGACTCTGCGCTGCCCCTTGCCCCTCGCCCACGCCTCTCGCCTCCCCCTCCTCTTAAATACCCCGTCCCCTCGCCCCGCGCCGCTCCTCGCAGCAACCGCCGCCGCCCCGGCGAGATCCGCCGCCGCACCCTTGCACCGCCGTCTCCGCCGCTGTTGTCGCCCTCTGCCGCATCCGCCCCGCGCCGCCACCGCTGTTGCTGCACCCCGCCGGAGCCGCTGCAGCGTCGTCCCGCCTCGCCGTTGCCATCACCGGAGAACGCCACCACCGCCGCCGTTGGTTTTTTTTCTCGCCAAGGTTGAATCCGCGAGAACCGGTACAAAAACCCCTCGGTTTCCTATGGTTTTTTTGGGTTTTAGATTAGAGCGGTTTATTATTTTGTTAGTTTATTTAATGAACGTTTTCTGTTTAAGTAGTTCTAGTGAACATATTCATTAGTTGACGTTCGGCAACGAACGTTCGTTCGGTAGCGTTTATCTTTTTCTTTATTTTAGTTTTCGGCCAGGGACTCATCTGTGAAGGTTTTATTTACAGTTTAGTCCCTAAACTTCAAACGATCATTACTTTTCAACCGTTTGTCCAAATCCAACGAAACCAACGCTCACGCCTTTGTTATGATCCCCTCTATCCAGTAAAACAACTCAAACATGTTTTTGGAAAGTTTAAAATTTGAATTAGACCAGATTTGAATTCAAACTTCGTTTGATCATAACTTGAGTTTCGTAACTCCGTTTGAGTTGATTCTTTTTGCAAATCGAAGCTCTTGACCTAAACTTTCTGATAAGGCCAAGTTCACATAATTTTGGTACTGTTAGAAATTGTTTTATGTTGCAAGAGCTATTTGCTTGGTTTTGATGTTTTCCGAATCGACTTCTTCGATCTTTCTGGTCTTTTGAGTGATTGCTTATGTGTGGTTACTATTGCTTGATTACGATAGATTGACCGGAGTGTGACTAGTAGAGCTATCAAGATTTTTGAGTGCGAATCATCTTCATCAACATTGCAGGCAAGTTCACACTTTGATCATACCTCTTCCATACCCAGTTTTTATTGCATTAGATCAAACCTCCAACATTGCATGATTAGGATCTAATTAAATTGTGGGATGGGAAGTAGTTGAGGTAGTACCTATTACCTGTTTATTATCAAACCCTTGGGAGTTACTATTACGTTATGCTTACATTGCCATGCTATGCTCGTAGACATGGATTGGGTTTTGAGAGTATTCATGATAGATGTGAGATTGTTAATTAATGGTTTACTTAAGGTGGCAACTTAAACACACATCTGGGTGGATTGAGGTACCTGGGTATTCCAGGATTGCCTATCTAGGCACCTGGGTAGACCAGGATTGCCTGTTTTTTTATGGACCGCCACCCAGGCTCAAAGGGATCATGAGATTTTTTATACTCGAAACTTCCGTGTGCAGCCACAAGCTATTATGGGCTCTAGCATAGTTGATTAAGTCGTGCGAACTCTTACAGGGTAGACTAGCAGATGTAGGGGAAAGTAGGTGTAACGATCTATCCATCGTAAGGTGCTAGCGCTTCTGAAAGACTATGCCTCGGTCATCCGTCTTCTCAAACACCATGTAGTGCGAGAAACCAAACGGAGGCGATCGAGTCTTGTGTGGAAAAGTGCGCAAACCTCTGCAGAGTGTATAAACTAATCATGATTAGCCATGTCCCCGGTTATGGACGTCTTGAGTATCTAGTACCTGGATTATCATGTGAATCTCATCATCTGACTTTAAATCATTTTGTTGGGTTTAATGATGTTACTTAATTGGGATTGAGAATGTTGTCAACCATTCTCAATGATCAACAACCACCATGACAGTTAAATAAAATTTATTTCTTTGCAGTAGGGAAAAATTGGCTTTACGCAAAACTATAACCATAGAGCTTTTCCACCAGCCAAATATGCATGTAGTGATAGCCTTTATTAATCATTCTCTATGGTGTGAATTTGCCAGTACATTCAATGTACTGACCCTTTGTGGCTGCAACGTCTCATATTGCAGGATTATCTTACGACGAGTAAGTGATACGTTAGAGTTACGATTTCTACACTCAACTTTGCCGTTGGTGTTGATGGGAATCCACAACCTTGTTACTTCCGCTATTTGGATTGAGGTAATAGTATTTATGTTACTTTATACATGTGATTTACCTTTGTTATAAATCCTCGAGTACTGTGTGTGTCAGCATACCGATCCAGGGATGACACTTAAGCACGGAGACTTGATCCATTCAGGTCGGGTCGCTACACTTGGCTTGGAGACGCGGGTTGGAACGGACAAGGTTGAAGCCTACCACCCCAGCCAACGTCTTTCTTCTCCTTGTTGGTGTTCTTGACCTTGGGAAGGGCGAGCTTGGTGGGGCGAGCAGGGGTGGCTGGTAGGCCACAACACAGGGGAGAGTCAGTTGGCGTCCCCAAACTGCCAGCAGCTGGGCTAACCGCAGGGACAAAGATCGGGGTGACCGGCTCAGTTTCGGAGAAGGGAGATGGAGGAACAACTCCATTGTCTTGCACTGTAGGAGAGGACGAGATGATCTTGATGACATCTAGGGTCGTGGTACGGGGAGGTGTTGACGCCTGTGGAGCCGAAGCAAGGCACACAACTGCCTGTTGTTGCTTGGCCCCAAAGTAGGGAGTGATCCATCACAGCCAAGAGCCCTCGCCAGGCACAGAGGTGAGCTGAATCACATCACAGGAGGTCGATCGCGGCGAGGAAGGAGGCGAGCGGCCACGAGTGTCTTCGCTGACTGGGCTAGCAGCCCCTCTAGAGCGTGTCGGGCAGTCAGCAGGGCGGCGACGGCCGCGCCTACCAGAGGTTGGGATGATGGCGCCGTCCGGGAGGTGCTGGACCAGCTTGTTGTCGATGGAGCTCGCGTCTAGGGCCTCGTGGCGACGGCGGCCATCACGGCCGCGGTCGTCTCGGCGGTCTTCTCTGCTATCTCGGTGCCCCTCATCATCACGACGCTCCGGGGCACGAGACCTGCTCCAGAAAAAGTGCTCCCTCTAGGAGGAAGGCCGCTCGTCGCGTCCACGACGGCCATGGTCGCGGTCGTTGTCCCGTCTGTCTCGGTCGTGGTCGCGATCCCTGTCCTGGTCGTGGTCATTGTTGTTGTGGCGCCTCCCAGCCACCTTCGCTCCGTCCCGCATCCTGGACATGCCATCTATGACCACGTAGCGGAAGGTGAACGGATGCGAGGAGCGAGGCCGCCGGGGGTGAAATCCTCAACGAAGTTGAGGTGAACCAGGACTCGCCACTTGAGTCCACGCCGACCAACAACAACGCTTGGGCCATTGTTGTAACCCGCCGGCTGGTTGTCGGCGACCGTCAGCCGGAGAACCTTGGGAATGGCGGAGGAGTTGGCTGACCATGCCCAGAGGTCGAGGGAGGAGGGGTCTTCTCTCTTGACAGTGGCGATGTCGAAGTAGTAGGAAAGTGTCGGGGCCTAGCACTTGCGTCGCCACCTCGTTGCACCACACGTTGAGTGGCATATTTTTGATGCACAGGTGAACGTGGTAGTACACCTCCACCGGATCAGCGTGTGCCTCCGGCCTGCATTTGGCGGCATGGAAGTCCAGCCCGCCATGGCTGAAGCGGCCCAATGACGCGGTGACCAGGTCGTGGTGGTGCTGGTAGGAGAAGAGGACGAAGGAATCTCTGGATAGTGCGGCACCACCTTGATGTAGTTGCGGTCGATGACGAAGTTGGTGGTGATGGCGTTCCTGACCTCCGCGACGTTAATGCGTGGGCGTTTCCCTCCAAGTCAAACCAGCGCGCCCAGGGTGGAGAGGGTGGTGGCGCTGTCCTCCATGGTCGGGGTGGAGGTGATGACCACATGGCCCTCCTCAGGCCGCAGCGATGGGTCTCCAACGAGCGGCATCGCGGCAGCGGCGAGGCTTGGGTCGATTAAGCGGGCGACGCAGCTGATGAGGGCGAGGCGCCGCACGAGACCGAGGGCGAGGAGACAGACGGGGCGTTGCAGTCACGGGTGCGGTGACCACACTGCTTGCACACCCGACGCCTAAATGGATTTCGGAAGTCGATCTTGCAGTGGCCGACATCGAGGCATCGATGGCAGGTGCGAAAGCGACGATGGACGAAACTTCTTCCCGTTGGAGGGGAATAAAAGCAGAGGCCCTTCTCTGCTTTGAATGATGGTAGTTGGGCATTGCTCGCCACCAGTACGGCGCCTTGACGAGCTGCCAACCATTCTCGGAGAAGGTGTCGGGAGACGCGGCAGGCTCGGGGCTCGAGCGACGCGACGTCCACGCCGCACGTCGGTGGGTCTTGAAGGCGCGTGCAGGAACAATCTTGAGGCATGGATGGTGCGTGCCTTGAAAGGGAAGAGGTGGAGTTGAATCCAGCACGACCGCATTCAAGGCAATGCGAACCGAGCGCTGCAGAACCTCGCCCCCCTCCACATCGGCGGCAGCCAACTGGGAGTCAACGACGAAGGAGGAATCTGAGGTAGCGGGCAGCCGCGGCGGCGAATCCAAATCTGATAAGCACGCGGCCAGCAGCGGCGAACGCGAGTCAGCAGGAGCGTCTCGAGGCATGAGAGGCCAGGGGAAGCCCGGTGGGGGGAGCGGGGACGACGGGGGGGGGGGGGGTGGCCTGGGGACTGATCTGGAGCGGGGCTGCAACGGCGATGGTGGCTGCGGGCGCGGGAGCAGCGCGTAGGAGGAGCGTGGGCGTGGGCATGGAGTGTTCTCGACTCTTTGCTAGCACTTTGGGGGTTTACCTTTTTTTTTAAAGCACCAACCGTAGAATAATCGTAGTTTTTTTACTTACATGGCCCCTTTAGGGTTTGATGAAGTAACTGGTCGTTTGGATATTGTTGAAGCCTTTGCTTGGTGCAAGCACACACTTATGCTCCTCTCCCTTATAATGCACTCTCGCGGCCTAGAATTTATGCATTGGCTCGTCATTATAACGCTTGGATTCCTAAGCGTTGTCGTATGTACATGTGTGTTTTTGATGTGTATATATGCGGTTCATCACCACGATCGCTATGCATCACCAGTGAATAGTGATGAGCTGCTCACCTGAGAATACAGTGATCACTACGCCCACGCGGAGTTGTGGCTAGTCAAACTTGAACGCGACGGACTCGTGCGGTGCGGCGGTCTCGGCTCTCGGCTTGGTCTGGTCACCTTTTTTTTTTTAGAAGTGGTCTGGTCACCTTTGGGCTCGCCCTTGCCAGCACGTCAGAGACGGCGAGCGAAACGAGCAGGGAAAAACAGAACCCGCGTGATACTGGGCCGTGGAAGGACACGGCCGTGGTGTTCTTGTCGGGCCTGTCGAAGCCCAAACGAACGAGAGGCGGATAGGCCTCGGCTGGTCGCCCGAGCGAAGCAGGTTCCCCTGCTCTTTCGTTTCGTTTAGTACCACCTCGCTTGCGGAGGAGGGAGAGGCGGTCGAGATAGCTATAAAAGGAGGGGAGGGCAGTGGGAGAACTCATATCTTTCTTGGCCTTTTGGCTAAGATCAAGTGTAGTATCTGTTTTTATCAGTTTAGTATTTGATATGTGGGCCATGTGCTTACAATGATATTGAATTTATTTTTTCTGAGGGAGGGTCCATCACATTGGCTTGTCATTGCGGTCCTCAGGTGTCGCCTGGTTTTTGCACTATAGCCTATGCAGGCGCACTCCAACCAAAACTAAGTTTTAAATTGTACTCTCTCTTAACAAAGAGGTTTGTTTATACCCTCGAAAATCGCTACAGATTCAAAGTCTTGCGCCAAAGACAGTTAAACCTCCTCGGTCATCTGCACGCTCTGCTGGCCTAACTCGTTGCAGCAGCTATAATGGGGAAAATGAAAACAACACTATTCTGAACTTGATGGAGCAAAGCTAGGATTAAGAACGTTGATATAAATCTTTGTTCTGCAACATTGCCACCTAAACAGGCAAGTCAAGGAATCCCAACAATTGTTTTCTCAAGCGCTTCCATTATCCGTGTGACTGTAGTGTCTGTGCCAGCCCAACTTCACAGAACTTGTTCACATAATCTTGTTTACCTTTGTGTAAGTGCGCGAGTGCAAGACTAACGTGTCAGTAATGCCGCAGAACAGAGTTTTGTATCATCTGCATTATATTATTTGTTTAAGTTTGACAACTCTTGCTTTCTGGCACATAGTTACATTTTCATGTGCATGCTTATGAATAAAGCCGTTAAATAAGATATAGACAGGAAAGTACAGCACTTTCCACTTGTCAACGCACAGCAGTATATAGCAAGGATAATACGGAACATCACATACCACACCGGCCAGTATCTACATAACCCCACGACCACTGCAACTGAAAACAAAGCACTAATAGTAAACATCTCTTTTAACAGAAAAAAAGGTTGCCGCAATCACTGAGAGGAAAGAAGTGTAACCCGCTGAACTTTCACGTTTGGGCTACATCATCCTCTCAACTCAAAAACCAGTTACTTAATCCCCCAAACTTTGTAATACCGGACAAAACACCCACTAGCGCCCTGATTAGTGGGTTTTGACTATGGTTTTGCTGATGTGGCAGCGAGCCAATGCGGAAAAGTCTCACTGTGTTTTTCTTGTGCGTTGTGGCTAGCATCCGCGTACAAATTTGATCGGTGCGCTCGGCAAGCTAGCTGTTTAGTGCAATTAACATCTACTCCCTCCGTTTCTAGATATTTATCTTTTTAGAGATCTCAAATGGTTATCACATACGGATATATATATAAACATATTTTAAAATATAGATTCACTCATTTTACTCCGCATGTAGTCACTTGTTCAAATCTATAGAAAGACAAATATTTATGAACGGAGGGAGTATCTAGCTAACTGCTTACACGCTTGGCCTAGCTGCTTACAACGTGAGGTGACCTCAGGCCAACTCCACCGCGCAACTCCATTTTGTCCGGCCCCATCTGTTTGGGGTAAAACGGACAAACGAGGTGGCCCAGCGCGCGACGGCCCGGACCCATCTGCTCCGTTTTGTGTCCGGGCCGACCCATTTCGAGCGCAAACTTGCGCCGGGTTTGAGTCACGGCGGACAGCGAACGTCCGCGTCGGGGCCGCGTGGCAGGCAGCCACCTACCTCCCACCCGCCAACATAAATGCGCACGAGCGGGTGGCCTCACCTGTCATCCGCACAGCGAAGGGTCACCGTCCTTCTTAAATGGGAGGCCGTGGACCGGTCGTCGTCCACAGTTCCCACTCCGGCCCCTCTCTGCCCCCTCGAAACCCGACACCCTCGAAACCCTAGCCGCTCCCCGTCGTCCAACTCGCCGGCCAGCCGCAACCATGGGCCTTTGGAAGCACAACCGCAAGGGGAAGCACGACCGTGAGGTCGGCTCCCTCTCGGGACGCCACCGCGGCTCCGTCAAGAAGGAGGAGCTCGCATCACCGCCGCGCTCCTCCATTCGAGCCCCCGCGCCTGCCCCCTTCACTATCGCTCCTAGGGCCTTCGACGAGCGCAACCGGCGGTACCTGGCCGTGGATGTGTGCTGGTGGTACTGGGAGACGAGGACGCCGATCCCGTGCAGCGACGTGCACCTCCCCAACAACTGGGACCTCTTCGCGGACCGGGCTCCCATCCCGCCGGTGCCTGCGAGCGGCCGTGCCCGGCGCGATGAGAACGAGCGCCGCCGTCGCCTCCTCCCCGACGACCTATTCGACGACGAGAGGTACGCCCCCGACTCCGACCTCGCCGTTGCCTTCCCCATCTCCGTCGCCACCTCCACCTCCTCGCATGACAGCGGAGAAGGAGGCCCGACTCATGGCGCGTGTCATGGAGGACTCCATGCACACGCACGATGAGCGCCAATGGCCGGGCCTCGAGGAGACGATGGCCCTATCTGCGGCCGGCGACGTCGCCATCCCCGAGCTGCAGATGCTGCCGAAGGAGGAGGTGACGGAGGAGCCGCCGGTGGCCGCCTTCCACCCGGGCCTGGTTGGCCAGGGGTGGAGCTGGTCCTACACAGCGGAGCAGATGGCAGCCGCCGTGGGGGGCAACTGGTGCCCCGCGCCACCGCGGTCACCAGAGCGCGACGCCTCGCCTCGGGAGGAGGTGGTGCAGGCACCGGCCACCTTCCAGCCCGCCGCCCCCGTGCATCGTGGACCGCCGGCCCATCTCTGGACGCCGCCGTACTACGTCGACCTCTGCAGCGACGACGACGACACCGGCGGCCACTGAAGACGGCGACGGCGACGACCAAGGCGTGGACGGGCGCGGCAGCAGCGCGCGGACGGCTTTTTTTAATTTTGTTTTTATGTTAATTATGGAACTGGGCCGTTTAAGTGCGGCGTGAAACTGGACCATTTTGTGGCTGTGACCTTTATATATGTTTTAAGTTTTTTAAGTATGTTTATTTACCTTTTTAGGCATTTTATTTAACTTTTTTGTTTTTTTAATCACGTCCACCCGGACATGATTTGGGGTGCGGCCGCGCGCTGGGCGCACCCACGATCCAACGGACAAACGCGGACATGGGCGAACGCATCGCCGTCCCAAAAGAACAAAATCCGGCCGGACGTCCGTTTGGAATCGCGCGGTGTAGTTGGCCTCACCCGCAAACTGACCATGGCGGATTACCCGTGAAGGACCTTGGTAGCACCTTGCCTACCTCGAAACTGATGCCTTGCCGACCTGCTCGTGTACAGACGTGCGACCCTTGCGCCATGTCGCTTCTCGTAGCCGTGGCACACCACTACCAGCACTCTCGCTCTAGACCAGGCTGCTACCAGGACCAGCGATCCGTCCTGCCTCCGCGCGTCGACCTCCGGTGCACGCAGGTGTAGCAGCCTCCCGTGCACCGAGCGGCTCCGGCGAGGGTGTTCTCGTCGCGGTCTCCTGTGCACATAGCGACGACGACGTGCTCGTGGCCGCCTCCTGCCGTGCGTCAAGTGACGAGGGCGATGACGGGGCTGGCGACCGCCTCTCGGGCGTCGAGCACGAGGCTCATGGCCGCCTCCCGGGCGCCCAGCGACAACGGTGAGGGCTAGGCTAGTGTCGGCCACTCGTGCGCCCAGGGACGGCGGCAAGGGTGAGACTCATGGCGGCCTCCCGTGTGTCAAGCGACGGCGGCGAGTGTGAGGCTCATAGCGGCCTCCCGTGCGTGTGGCGTGGGTGAGGCTCATGGCAGCCTCTTGTGCGCCAAGCGGCGACGACGAGCACTCCACGCTGCCACTCCCGGTGTTCGATGCACTCGGAGCAGGGGCTCCCATAAGTGTGCTTGGCGAGGCAGATGGTCCTGGTTAGAAATAACACTTTGCTACACTGACATGTGGGTCATTGCACGAGGTGGCAGTATAAGTCAACCAACTAAATCGGGTCAGCGCATCACGTCGGCGAAACCATCCTCTATACCAGCTTGAAAGTATCTCATGGGGTGTTTTATCTGGCATTGCAAAGTATAGGGGATTAAGTGACTGGTTTTTGAGTTGAGGGGGTGATGTAGCCCAAACGTGAATGTTCACGGGGTTATATACACTTCTTTCTCACTGAGAGAGATGATAATAGATTAAAGCACTTCCAGTGTGCTACTGTAAGGCACTCTAATCAACTGAGTTTTCCATTCTGATCCTAGTAGTGAGAAGAATAAAATCCTAACGGACAGGGTAAGATGATCATCAAGATGTTATTCTGCCAACAGGAATTGTCGATTGCCTCGGAATAAATTAGTGCGTTCACTTTCACTTTGGAAATTTAGGACAGTGATAGCCAAATGGAATCCATCTCTTTACAGATCAAATGGATTCACCAACTTTTCCATTCACTCGGCCTAGCATTGTATGTTGTGCGTACAGTTCAGACTGTTAGCGGGCTAAGAACCTTAACTACATGTCAGCCTAGATCCAACCTGATGCCTGCAGCCTCAGGAGTCCCACTGGACGCATCGCGAGAAGCTGCAACTTTGGGGCCATCAGCACAGATGGTTCATTTCCATCCTATAGTTCCAAGTCAAGCGGCAGTCTATCTGCCAAAGACGAGATGCAGCAAGCCAGCAACTCTGCTCCAACCTGAATGCGACTCCTACGAACATCTCATGCTGCTTCAGTTATGCCAAATTCATCGGGGCTATTGCTTCTGAGAGCCTTCTGCCGGGGAGTGATCCCACAGAGGAGGCTACTATCCTGACGGACGAGGGTACTAATGGACAGAGGCGTGCTCATGAAAAACAGTGCTTGTTGCTCCCGTTGTCCATCTACCGGACAGCACCGGCGAGCACCAGCACCGTGTCATCACAAGAAGCGAGCAGCTCAGACGCCAACGGAGGCGTCGAGGAACCCCGCCATCGTCGTACGTGTACAGGGTGGCGTCACGATGCCATTCAATGTCGACAGTCTCAGCTCCTGCTGTGCTGAAGAACCAGAGCAGCAGCAGGGTGGAGGAGGTCCAAAGGAAGAAGAGCGAGAAGCTTGTGCTGTTCAATTCCATGGCTTCAAGCCAACAATGTTGGCTCCACAAGCTGAGTCCTCTTCTGACATAGGATTTTTTGTTTTCATGTGATCAAAACTAGAATCCCAGATTTTTTTCCCCGATAAAGGATGGATTTTATTGATTCATAACGGCAGATCAAGAGAATACAAGCATCACGAAGAACCTGTTGCTGGCAGAGGAAGCCACACAATATGTTTTCTATGATTGCGTTCTCAAGCATCACCCCCGTTTCATTTTCATCTCTTCATACAAACCACTAGACTTTCTCACACTACTAGTTCCAGTATCAATACCAGTCAGGCTTTTCTTACTAGTACTATATTTAGAGGCATTTGTTCCTCTGCTTGAAGTGTTTTCATCTCAAGTAACCATATAATCAATATACATTCCATCATGTTCATCCCTTAGCCCCATTTTCCCATTTGTATCGGTGCTTAAATAGCTAACCTATATCTAAAGAATTGCCATTGAGGCCAAATAGTCTCTCATGTGGGGTTTTGGATAGATCCCTACATCACCTTCACTCTACCTACCTAAAAGAGATTCTGGAAAAATTCCTTGTCGATCCACAGCTATATGGTTCTGGAAAAATCCCTTGCTCAAAAGGGACTCAAAATGGTATAAGGCACTCCCACACCACTTTTATTGTAGTCCTCTGATTTTAACACAAGCCTTCCTGGCCTTCCTGAGTATCAAAAACTCCAGACCTTACTTCAAAACTTCAACATTATATGTCACCCCTCCTTGAGCAAACCAAAAACATGGGTATCATACAACATCCTAACTGAGTGAAATGTGTCTAAAGGTATTCCGGGTGTGTCGGTTGGGTCATACTAGTATCTGGTCCTAAAAGGTCTGACTTGCCCTCGCGACGCATTGTCCGAAGGCACATAGACTATTTTTAGAAACATAATAGACCCTAAGTCATATCTCCAGCCCAATTTTCAAAACCATACAAGAAATTGATCAACCCTTCTCCAGTCCCCCTATTCGTCTTGGTTACTATCTCAGCGAACTATCTCAGTGTTGGTTACTATCTGAGTGAACTGGCATGGCAAAATCAATGTTTGTCCCTTTCCCAACATCTAGGCAATGCAAATGTCAAAAAAACTAAACATCTAGGCAATATACAACCACCAAAAGACTTGCATTTCAACGAGTATATGACCAGATTCAGCATCAAAATGAAACATGTTGCCCTTTGTGCAATGGTAATCGCATATACGAGTTTTAAACAAGACTTACACACCTGAGACATTCATATAAATCACACATGAGATGATACTGAGAGCAAGTTGCTAAATGACACCGTGTCTTTGTTTCAGGAAACCCTCTCTGGTTATGTTTGACCTGCCAAGGCGTCGATCAGGAGCCGGTAGCCCTCTGGCACCTCTGCCTGGTGTCCCACGCACGCAGCCAGAGTAGGAACGTCGGCCTTGACATCCAGGAAAGCAGCGATCTGGAGAAGCAGGTGGAAATCAGAGATCCGCTTGACGAACGGGAGATGCTTTGCACGATCCATGTGGCTCCTGAGAGCGTTCGCCGGTAGAGGAATTCCACGGTTTTCAATCGGAAATCCCATTGAGAGCGGGCCCTGGTGATCGGAGATCTTCACGGGCACCAGGAAGAAGTCGTTGTCCACCTCCATGGTGTCTTTCCCTCCTGCAATCACCTCCTTGCGCATCTTGGACAGGCGGGGGTCGTCGGAGTCCTGGATCTCCGTCTCCAGCACGCCGTCCTTGAACAGCTTGACGCAGACCTCGCTCATCTGGAACGCCTCGAAGTGCACGTCCGCCGAGCCATCCTCCCCCACCTCCAGCTTCACCACGGCGGTGACCCACTCCGGGATCCCGCCCTCTGCCTGCAGCTGGGCGGCCTGGACCACCTCGCTGTTGGACAGGGTGTACTCGCCCGTCTCGCTGGCCTTCCTCCCTACTGCCTGTGTGAAGACGAACCCTACCCGGCGCATGCCGAGCCCGTCGGCGATGGCGTCGACGCGGGCCTCCTCGTCGGCGTCCCGCATCAGGTGGACCACGTCCGAGGACCCCTGCTGCGGCGGCTCGTAGATGAAGTCGACCAGCACCTCCTTGGTCTCGGCGTCGACGCGGCCGTAGAGGAAGCCCGCGCGCTTGACGGCGAAGGCGAGCGACTCGGAGACGTGGAGCTGGAAGGCGTTGGCCGAGTCGCGGTCGAAGGAGGCCGCGGAGCAGAAGGGCGCCTCCTGGCGGGTGACCCGGATCTGGCGCGCGATGAGGTCGTCCATGGTCATCTTCTTGCCGAAGGAGCCGGCGGCGGTGAGGGCCCGGGGCGCCGGCGGCTGGGCGGAGCGCGCGCCGGGCGGGTACGAGAGGTAGACGAAGGAGCCGTTGGCGAGGGGCAGGGAGGCGAGCGGCGCGGCCGGGTCGGAGAGGAGCGGCGGCTGCGGGGCGGGGAGGAGCAGCGCCGGGTCGAGGGAGAGGCGCTGGGCGGCGACGGGCACGGTGGCGCGCGCCTCGATGAGGCGCTGCAGGTCGCCGACGGTGGCGGCGGCCGCGTCCGGCACCGTGATGCGGTCAGTGCCGTCGCGGCTGCGGATGCGGAGGATCATCGCGGCGGCTGCGGATGCTTTTTTTTTCCCTTTCTTTTCCCCTTCTGAGGGAAGGAATCGCAGCGGCTGCTTTGGGTTGGGTTCTGCTTGGCTACTTGCCTTCGGCGGTGGTGGGTGTATGTAGAGTTAAAGGCGCGTCTGTATGAGCCCGTGTCGGGCAGCAACATGGGCCGGCACGGGCTCTTTCTCCGATTCTGTGGCTGGAGTCCCGCTTACCTTCGGTTGATGGGTCGGCCCAGCAACATGCGTGGCAGGCACCCGAATGTTCTTTTTTTTTTGGCATGTAGTAGATGAGTTTTCTGTGGTTCTCTTATCATTTTGTTTTTGCAGCGGTTTTTCCTTAGTATTGTAGGGTCATTATGTGGTTTAATTTCTTCTCTGGGTTTTCAGCCTTTTTTGTCACCCTTTGCATTTCAAATTTGTTTCATAGTGCATTTTAGAAATATATTAATCATGCATTATAAATTATTTTCATTTAATAATTTTCACGAAATATCACAATGTATTAAGAAAGTTCACTGGATGTTAAGAAAGATCTTCATCTATACTAATATAAAAAAAACAAATGGCAGATTCAATAAATCTCGGCCGTCAAACCATGTCAATCCAACAACTTATATTGCTTCAACGGCAAGCGCTCAACATGTTTAGCATGCAATTAATATCATATCAAATATCAGCGTCTACTACTATTCATGTAATTAACACATAACTGATATCATACCTAATATTAACTTGTAATTAATTTTCTCCTAAATATTAATGTGGGTTGCACGTATGCATTTACAAGTAGTATATTAAAGATGCTCATCATAAATTACAAAAAATGTTCATCCTATATCAGTTTTTTGTTGTGTTTTAAAATAGTACTTGCCATGCATTTAAATTAATATGCAATATCATTTTTAAATGAATAATTTTTCATACATGATGAATACTTTTAGTACCCATTGAATTTTTAATATTAATGGGGTATATTATTTCAATACGCGGTGAACCAATTTAAAGTACGAGGCGAACATTTTTTTTACACATGGTGAACACTTCTTAAATTGTTGGAGAGGTGCTTGCTCGGGCTTTTCTAGCTGACTTTGTTTGCGTATACTCGAATGGTGGACGTTGTCAGGGCTGCTGTGCCGGCTGATACTGTTTCGTCCACTTGAATGTGTGGGTGTGGGTGTGAGCGGCGCCCGGTCCCAATTGTTGGAGAGGTGCTTGCTCGGGCTTTCTGACCACCTAGCTTTCGGGTTTCTTTGGCCGTCCCTCTTTGTGGCCACCTGTTTTTTTTGGCGTTGTCGGGTTACAACGCCGCTTGGTCTAGAGTGTTGTCACGCTGGCTGCTTGGCCTTTCCCGACTAGGTTGTTCATTGCTCCAGGTGTTAATTGTATTGGGAAATATAGTACTCCTTTCATCTCAGTTTACAAGTCTTGCATGTGTATCTAGGTTGTCAATTTAACTTATATAAAATAAATTGTTTAACATAAAAATTATAGCATTAGAAAATAGAATATCTAAGGTTTCTAATGATATATTTTTTGTAATGTATGCCTCCTATTAAGTTGGTCAAATTAACGACCTAGGCACACGTGCAAGACTTGCAAACTAAGATAGAGGGAGTAGAAAACAAAAAAAATTGCCCTACGATCAATCAGGAACACTATGAAAATGCAACAACGGTTTGTATCGGATCGTTACCAACTCCGAGTTGAAGCGGAAGAAGACGAGTCGGTGTAGATCGTACTTGAAGTGCCTCGAAGCGTCGATGAATGATCTCTCAAACCGTCCACGAACAGTCCCTCGAACGGAAGACCAAAAGCATGACCTCTCCACAAATTGCAAGTGTATGGTCTTCATGATACGGCAACGCTTCATCGTCCAGATCTAATCATTGCCAAAGAATTAGAGGGAGAAGATTAGAACCACACCGGGCTTCTAATTGCAAGGATTAGAGGATCTAGGTCTAACTCTAATTGGATCAACTAGAACTAGAACTAGAGAACTAGAGAAGGCTCCAAAATTTGTGTGTCCAAAGACCAAAATCCTCTAGTATATAGGTTGGAGGAGAGGGGAGGGGCACCACAAGCGGGAAAGTTTTCCCTTTCCCCTTGCGCCGACCAAAGAGGGGGAATCCCCCTCCAATTCAGCCTTCCTCCTTCCTTCCCCAAGTGGGAAGGGGGGGCCTCCCTATTGGGCCCAAGTAGCTTTCCACCACATGGTCTTTTTAGCCCCATTGATAGTTTTTGCTCAAAAAAGCACCATTGATATTTAAATAAATATAAAAGTCTCCTAATCATATTTAGAGCCTTTTAATATTAATTTAACATCACTTGAAACTATTTCCACCTATATATAATTTATCAGTATTACCCGAAAACCCCGAAACTCTTCTGGTTCCTCTCAAAACTATTTCGAATATTAATGAAACTATTTCATCAATATTTTCTCATTAATCCTATCCTACTAACACTAATCAAATAGTGATTAACTTAAACTTGTGACCCTATAGTTTTGGTAAAACATAGACATGAGCAAGACCCCTTTCGTTTAATGACCGATAGCAGAACTGTGGACATCCATATCGACCCCTATGAGTACAGGAATGACATTCGGGTGAAACTTTGGTTATCATGTGCTATTCCCATTGCTTCACAATACTTTACAAAACTCGAGGTGATATATATATATATATATATATATATATATATATATATATATATATATATATATATATATATATATATATATATATATATATATATATCGGTATCCTCTTGAGTCATACACATCCTCACTATACAGCTCTCCTCGTTATCGATTTTGTTATTCTTTCATGAAAAACCATCGTAAGATGGGGGGAGTGAAGCAAGCACAATATCTGTACCGATGGCAGAAGGTTCGTCAATTAGTGAGCATATAGTGAAGCTTGCTAGCTATGTTGATAGACCGTCTTCTCTAGAATTTGGACGGGATGGAGAAGAGTGCAGATGAGTTATTTGATGTGCTCAAAACTGCGGAAGCTGGAATGCAAAAGAACAAACAAGTGTTGATGGTCAATAAGACCGCCAGTTTCAAGAAGAATGGACAATTCCAAGAAGAAGTCTACTCGCGCCGGTAAGACCGTATCTCAGAAGAGGAACAAGGGCGGAGCCACTAAAGAGGCTGAATGTTTCTACTGCAAACAAAGAGGACACTGAAAGCGCAACTGCAAGAAGTACTTGGCGAATAAGAAGAAGAACGGTTCTGCTAGTAAAGGTCTAAAAAGTTATACAAAGTTAATGTTGTTCTACTTGTTGATTTCATGTAAGCCATTAGTGTTTGATACAGACCGGTTGATCTTATTTACAAACCAATATAGGAACTACAAAAAGCGTGCAAGTTAAGTCGTGATACAAGTTGGGAATTGTGATGGGATCGCTACTCAAGCCGTCAAAGTCATGTCTGTAGTTTATCTTCAAGATTTATATTAGAAGTAAATAATAGTTATTTCGTTCCAGAGTTGTGTAAAACAGTATGTTTTGGGTTGTACAATGGATATTCTTATAAGTTTTAAACAATGGTCGTTCAAGTTGCTATAAGAATATGTTTTTGATTTACCTATATTGTTAGTGGTTTATTCATTGAATTGAATATTTATAACATTAATGCTAAATGTTTTGAGAAGACTGATAAACACCTCTTAAATTTGGCACTGCTATATCGGAAATAATATTTTGAATCAATTGACAAAGTACATAGAGATGTATGTGGTCTGATTAGCAAACCAAGGCGTGGTGAATACTTATACTTCGCTAATGTTTCTAAGAAAATATGATTTACTTAATAAAACATAAAGTCTGAAATATTTGAAATGTTCAAAGAAATTCAGTATAAAGTTAAGGATTATTATGACAAAAGATAAAAGGTTCTTCAATCATGAAGAAATATATTCGAGTCATGAGTTTAACAAACATTTGAATAATTGTAGAATTAATTCATAACTTATCGATCTGCTTTTTATCACTAGGTATGCACTTAAAACAATAACATATACACTAAACAGAGCACCGTCTAATAGTCTAGCAAGACGACACTATATAAGTTATGGAATATCTATCTAGACAAATGCTAATTTGTAGGTTATCCCGAAGAAACAATTGGGTATTCCTTCTACCAAAAGTCCAAGGACAAAGTGTTTGCCACAAAGAATGACGTCTTTCTCAAGAAGGAGTTTCCTCGCTAAAGAAGTAAGTGGGGATAGTGTAGCTTGACAAGATTATTGAATCTCTGGTGAAAGTAAACATGACTAAACAAACCGGAAGTAGTTCCGAAGTTGTCCACACAACTTAACCAGAAGTTACTGCACCAATTGTAGAAACACTAGTTAAGCTTGTAACTGAACTGCGTAGGCCAGGAAGAGTTACCGAACCTCCTGAATAATTTCACAATGAAATACTCATCTTAGAAGAAGATGGACCTACACACTCAGAGGAAGCCATGGTGGCACCCGACTCGAGAGAATGACTCAAAGCTATAAATCCGAAATGGAGTCCATATACAAGAATCAAGTTTGGAACTTGGCTGATTATCTAGAGGGTGTGATACCCCTATAATGTAAATAGATCTTCAAAAAGAAAGACGTACACGGATGGTAATCTCACTATCTATAAAGCAAGGCTAAATTGCAAAAGGGTTTTCGCAGATTGCGAGATTTATAAATGATACAACGAGAAGGCTTTGTCGATCCTAAGGATGCCAGAAAGGTTTGCAAGCTTTGAAGGTCTATCTATGGTTTGAAGCAAGCATCAAGGAGCTGGAAACAATAATTTTATGAAATAATTAAAAAGTTTAACTTCATTAAAATGATGGAAAAACTTGTGTATACAAGAAGTTTAGTGGGAGCTCTATAGTATTTCTAAATCTTATATGTAAATGACATATTGTTGATTGGAAATAACGTAGAGTTTCTTAGCACAATAAAAAGACTCATTGTAGAATGTGTTTCCAATGAAAGACTTGCCATAAATATCTATAGAGATAGGTCAAGACGTCTAATTGTGCTTAGGTAGAATATGTACAATGACGAGTTTTAAAAGATTTAAAATAGAGAATGTGTGTTATGACAATGTCACATAGCATGACACTTAGATAAGCATGTGCAGATGAGTGGAGTTCAATATGCTTCGATAATTGAATGCATCATGAATGATATGATATGTACAAGGCCAGATGTTTCTTATGTACTAAATGTTAATAGCATGTACCAAAGTGATCTTGGACTGGTTCACTAGGTAGTTGCTTAAATAATATGAGTACCTCAGAAGGACAAACTACATGCTACTTGTCCATGGAGGAGATGAAGAACTCGTTGTAAATGATTACACCAACTTCATGACTGATATAGATGACTATCTGGTTATGTTAGAATAATAGTTTGAATAAGTTTCAAGTAAGAATACTATTATGGATTCTACAACAAAAGAAGGTTATATAATGAAACTTAAGAATTTTTGAAAGGAGCAAGTCTGGATCAAGAAGTTTCTTGATGAAGTAAGTGTGGTTCCATGTGCAATGAACTTAAATCGACTATATCATGATATAGGGGTACCATTGATCAAAGCAAAGGAACCAAAGTATTACAGGAAGACCCGACATAACAAGCAGAAACATCACACGGATTTGAATGTGTCAGACTCGATGACGAAGGCTATACCACGAGCAAAGCATGAGCAACACCGGATAGCCATAGTGAAGGAAATATGCCCTAGAGGCAATAATAAAATGGTTATTATTATATTTCCTAAATCATGATAAAGGTTTATTATTCATGCTAGAATTGTATTAACCGAAAACTTAAATACATTTATGGATACATAAACAAATATTGTGTCCCTAGTGAGCCTCTACTAGACTAGCTCGTTAATCAAGGATGGTTAAGGTTTCCTAACCATAGACATGAGTTGTCATTTGATAACGGGATCACATCATTAGGAGAATGATGTGATGGACGAGACCCAACCATTAGCATAGCATATGATCGTTCAGTTTATTGCTACTGCTTTCTTAATGTCAAATACATGTTTCTTTGACCATGAGATCATGCAACTCCCAGATACCAGAGGAACACCTTGTGTGCTCTCAAACATCACAACGTAACTGGGTGATCATAAAGACGCTCTACAGGTATCTCCGAAGGTGTCTGCTGAGTTGGTGTGAATCGAGATTGGGATTTGTCACTCCGTGTAACGGAGAGGTATCTTTAGGCCCTCTCGGTAATACAACATCACAAGAAGCTTGCAAGCAAAGTGACTAAGGAGTTAGTTGCTAGATGATGTATTACGGAACGAGTAAAGAGACTTGCTAGTAACGAGATTGAACTAGGTATAGAGATACCGACGATCGAATCTCGGGCAAGTAACATACCAATAGATAAAGGGAATTACATATGTTGTCATAAAGGTTCAATCGATAAAAATTCTTCGTGGAATATGTAGGAATCAATATGGGCATCCAGGTCCCTCTATTGGTTATTTACTAGAGTGTTGGGGAACGCAGTAATTTCAAAAAAAATCCTACGCACACGCAAGATCTATCGTGGTGATGCATAGCAACGAGAGGGGAGAGTGTGTCTACGTACCCTCATAGACCAAAAGCGGGAGCGTTTATCAACGCGGTTGATGTAGTTGTACACCTTTACGATCCATCCCGATCAAGTATCGTACGTACGTCACCTCCGCGTTCAGCACATTTTCAGCTCGATGACGTCCTCGCCTTCTTGATATAGCAAGACGGGCGAAGTAGTAGATGAGTTCCGGCAGCACGACGGTGTGGTGATGGTGTTGGTGAAGAACAATCTCCGCATGGCTTCGCCTAAGCACTACGAAAACTATGACGGAGGATAAACTAGAGGGGACGGGGTTGCCAGCACACGGCTTGATGTTTATTTATGTGTCTTGGGTCCTAGCCCTAACCCTCTATTTATATGTTGAGCCTTGGGGTCGAAACTTGGAGTAAAAGCCTACACAAAGTCGGTTTCACCCGAAAGGCAAGAGTCCTTCTCGGACTCTAGGACCAGACGCCAGGGACCCTGGCATCTGGCCCCTGGACTCCGCAAAACTTCCTTTTGCGCTTTCCAAAAACCTTGTGGGCTTTCCCCTTTGGCCCAAATAAAGTGTTCTTGTACCCAAACATTTCGGGAAACATCCGGAACCCCTTTCGGTGAATTCTGGAACCCTTCCGGAGATCAAACACTACTATCCACATATCAATCTTTACTTCCGGACCATTCCGGAGTTCCTCGTCATGTCCGTGATCTTATCCGGAACTCCGAACAACATTCAGTTACCAACATACATAACTCATATAATACTATATCGTCAACGAGCGTTAAGCGTGCGGACCCTACGGGTTCGAGAACTATGTAGACATGACCAAGACATCTCTCTGGTCAATAACCAATAGCGGAACTTGGATGCCCATATTGGCTCCTACATATTCTATGAAGATCTTTATTGGTCGAACCGCATAACAACATACGTTGTTTCCTTTGTCATCGGTATGTTACTTGCCCGAGATTCGATCGTCGGTATCTCAATACCTAGTTCAATCTCGTTACCGGCAAGTCTTTTTACTCGTTCCGTAATGCATCATCCCGCAACTAACTCATTAATCACATTGTTTGCAAGGCTCATAGTGATGTGCATTACCGAGAGGGCCCAGAGATACCTCTCCGATAGACGGAGTGATAAATCCTAATCTCGATCTATGCCAACTCAACAAAAACCATCAGAGACACGTGTAGAGAATCTTTATAATCACCCAGTTATGTTGTGACATTTGATAGCACACTAAGTGTTCCTCCGGTATTCGGGAGTTTCATAATCTCATAGTTATAGGAACATGTATAAGTTATGGAAAAAGCAATATCAGTAAACTAAACAATCATTATGCTAAGCTAACAGATGGGTCTTGTCCATCACATCATTCTCCTAATGATGTGATCTCGTTCATCAAATGACAACACATGTCTATGATCAGGAAACTTAACCATCTTTGATTAACGAGCTAGTCAAGTAGAGGCAGACTAGGGACACTTTGTTTTGTCTATGTATTCACACATGTATCAAGTTTCCGGTTAATACAATTCTAGCATGAATAATAAACATTTATCATGGTATAAGGAAATATAAGTAACAACTTTATTATTGCCTCTAGGGCATACTTCCTTCAGTCTCCCACTTGCACTAGAGTCAATAATCTAGTTCACATCGCCATGTGATTTAACACCAATAGTTCACATCACTGATAACCCACAAGTATAGGGGATCGCAACAGTTTTCGAGGGTAGAGTATTCGACCCAAATTTATTGATTCTACACAAGGGGAGCCAAAGAATATTCTCAAGTATTAGAAGCTGAGTTGTCAATTCAACCACACCTGGAAAACATAATATCTACAGCAAAGTATTTAGTAGCAAAGTAATATGATAGTAGTGGTAACGGTGGCAAAAGTAACGGTAGCAGTTTTGTAGTGATTGTAACAGTGGCAACGGAAAAGTAAATAAGCAAAGATCAATATGTGAAAAGCTCGTAGGCAATGGATCAGTGATGGATAATTATGTCGGATGCGATTCCTCATGCAATAGTTATAACATAGGGTGACACAGAACTAGCTCCAGTTCATCAATGTAATGTAGGCATATATTCCAAATATAGTCATACGTGCTTATGGAAAAGAACTTGCATGGCATCTTTTGTCCTACCCTCCCGTGGCAGCGGGGTCCTATTGGAAACTAAGGGATATTAAGGCCTCCTTCTAATAGAGTACCGGACCAAAGCATTAACACTTAGTGAATACATGGACTCCTCAAACTACGATCATCATCGATAAGTATCCTGATTATTGTCACTTCAGGGTTAACGGATCATAACACATAATAGGTGACTATAGACTTGTAAGATAGGATCAATAACTCACATATATTCATGAAAACGTAATAGGTTCAGATCTGAAATCATGGCACTTGGGCACTAGTGACAAGCATTAAGCATAGCAAAGTCATAGCAACATCAATCTCAGAACATAATGGATACTAGGGATCAAACCCTAACAAAACTAACTCGATTACATGATAAATCTCATCCAACCCATCACCGTTCAGCAAGCCTACGATGGAATTACTCACGCACAGCGGTGGGCATCATGAAATTGGTGATGGAGGAAGGTTGATGATGACGATGGCGATGGATTCCCCTCTTTGGAGCCCCGAACGGTTTCTAGATCAGCCCTCACGAGAGAGATTAGGGCTTCTCCGTATCGTAAAACGCGATGAATCCTTCTCTCTTATTTTTTCTCCCCGAACGTGAATATATAGAATTGGAGTTGAGGTCAGTGGAGCGTCAGGGGGCCCACGAGGCAGGGGGCGCGCCCAGGGGGTAGGTGCGTGTGACGCCCTGAGACCGATGTGCCAGGTGTCCTCCAGTTATTCGATGTTGTTGTGTTGTCATTGCTTGCGTGTCATGCATTGCATATCATATCATCATGTCATAATCTTTTGCATCTCAACTAAATAATTTGTGTGGATCTTCGATCCATTTAAATCAAGGGAAGAGTGACTTCTCTTTATAACATATCCTCCCGATATTAGTGGAGCTATTATAAAATATTCTATTTATTTGAAATTCACCATAACACACGTGCAAAATATTTTTCCATGTCTATTCCTCTTCGAGTTGACCTTCAAACCTTGCCAATATTTCTCATCTCTTCTATCGAGGATCCTCCTAAATTCTTAACATTTTTGGGCACACCTAAAGTTTAGACTCCATTCAAACTTCTTCGGTGCAAGTTTAATAATCTTGGATTTAACTGCCCCTATTTCGTTGGAACCATTTTTGTTGGGTTGGAAGTATTCTATAAAGCCTTACAAATATGTCCCACCATTTTTTATTCTTGATCATGGCCTCTTCTTCTAATTCTTTTAACTCTCTTTTTTTTCTCTTCTCTGTTAAAGAGAGAGAGAGAGAGAGCAGAGAGCCCAACTGGGCCTCCCTAGGCCACTCTCGCGCCAGCCCACCCAGGCCTCCCGCAGCGAGGCAAGCAGACCTCCCGCGCCGGCCCATAGGCCCAGCCGACCCCCACCAGTTCTAACCCTAGCCTCGACCGACCTCTCCCCTCGATCCCCTTCTTCTCCCACCAGCGCCGCCTACCCCCATCTTCCTCTCGCTCTACTCCCTCACCCTCTCCTCGTTTCCCTCCTTTGATAACGCATGCACCAGAGGGAGGGATCCCGATCCCAGCGAGCCACGCAACGCCTCCTTGCCCCGCGTTGGCCAGCGTGCCGCCCGGTAGGCCCTTCCCTGACGTCGCGCCCGTTCCCCACCTCTGCCTCCGGCCGCCGCCAGTGAGCAGCTCTGCCGGAGCCATGGCCTTCATCGTCGCGCCGCCTTGCCTTTCCTCCATCAACCTCGCCCCGTCTCCTCGGCTGGACGGCCACCTCGCCAGTGACCTTCACCACCGCCCCGACCTCTCCAGCGCCGCCACGCCCCTCTGCTACCCCGTCCTCGTAGCGCTATGCTTCGCCACCAGAGCCCTTCTCCCGTGCGCCGTCGCCGTCCAAGATCAGCAGGTCACCGCAGCGCCAACCTGCCTCCCCCTCCGCGTTCTGCGCGTCCTGGACCTCCCCTGCAAGCTCTCGCCGTCGCGCCGAGTCCCTGCTGTCGCCGCTGCTTCGTTTCTGCACGAGGACGAGCCTCTGCTTTTGCCTCCCGCCGAGTTCGGGTGGCCCCTGTTCAAGCCGCCAAGACCACTTCGTGGTTTTCATCAAGTTCGGCCACCGCTGAACCTAGGGCTTTTTGCCTTGCTTGGATACGCAAGACCTTTTGGTATATTGCAAGTTGCATGCCACAATGACTTTTGATTCGACACAAATGTGCCAAGTTCCACTACCGTCGCTCGGTTTCGACAAGACAAGGTGTATCGCGACGCCCGAAGACCCTGGATGCACCAAGTTCTTCTTCGGACATGTACAACTACCACCCCGTGCAGGACGCCAAGTACCTCTCCAAAAAACAAACATGTACCACTACGTCTGGAGGCATCGGATCCGTCAAGTCCAACAACGAATGTGTACAACTATCGGCGACCTCGAACGACTACGAAACGTGAACCTCCACTTCCCCTCCAAAATGTGTCCCACTACCGTCGCCGAGATCGCGAGAACCTCTACCGTCGACCCTAGAGCATGCGAGAACGACTACTTCCACTACCGCCGTCGCGAGAATGCCTACTTCCCTCTACGAACGAGAACCGTCCCCTTTGCACGCTCCGAAGGTATAACCCCGAGACGACGCCCGTGGACCGAATGCATGTGTTGTATGAGATGCATGTTTGGTTGTTGTATTCGCCCGTGAACCTTAGTTGTTCCTCCTCGTTGTCATGCCGTCGACACGTGGGAACCCGGTAACCGGGAGCACCCCACCGTTCTTCGCATGACACGCTCCCGTCACACGTGTTCTTTTCCACCGGCACCTCAATCGAGTTACCGGAACCGGAATGTTGCCGTGACACCATTTCTGTTGTCGTTGCCGTGGCACCCCTTTCGTTTCCGCCACAATGACTAATGCCTCATATCTTATCATGTCAACTTTTTCATAAAATTGCATAAACTTGCACATGTCATTCCCATCATGATAATAACATTTAAATGTTTAAAAATTGTTGTTGCACCAAATTGATAAGTGCATATGGGGATTTACCGGAATTATTGTTTGTTGTTCCGGCCTCATTTAAACTTGCCTAGTTAGTTTGTTTTCATATGCTTCAGCTCTTGCCATGTTAACCAACATTTAAATTTGTTGAGTACCTAACCGAGAGAGAACTAAATAATTGTTGTGGTGTTCCGTCAATATGCATCCCGATGCATATTGGGCTCCATTTAACTTGTAGTTTTGTTTGTGCATTTTGCCATGCCATGCTTCATTAAACTGGACATACATCATAATTGTTTGTGCATCATGCCATGCTTATGTGGTGGTTGTTTACTATGTTGTGTGCTTCTTTCCGGTGTTGCTTCTTCGGGTTGGTTCCGGTAACGTCGCGTTTGTGAGGACCCGTTCATCCACGTCTGTTTGTCTTCTTCATGGACTCGTTCTTCTTCCTTGCGGGATTTCAGGCAAGATGATCATACCCTCGAAATCACTTCTATCTTTGCTTTGCTAGATGCTCGCTCTTTTGCTATGCCTATGCTGCGATACCTACCACTTGCTTATCATGCCTCCTATATTGTTGAACCAAGCCTCTAACCCACCTTGTCCTAGCAAACCGTTGATTGGCTATGTTACCGCTTTGCTCAGCCCCTCTTATAGCGTTGTTAGTTGCAGGTGAAGATTGAAGTTTGTTCCTTGTGGGAACATGGAGATGTTATTCCTTGTTGGAACATGTTTACTTGTTGGGATATCACAATATTTCTTATTTAATTAATGCATCTATATACTTGGTAAAGGGTGGAAGGCTCGGTCTTATGCCTGGTGTTTTGTTCCACTCTTGCCGCCCTAGTTTCCGTCATATCGGTGTTATGTTCCCGGATTTTGCGTTTCTTACGCGGTTGGGTGATAATGGGAACCCCTTGCCAGTTCATCTTGAATAAAACTCCTCCAGCATGGCCCAACCTTGGTTTTACCATTTGCCACCTAAGCCTTTTTCCCTTGGGTTCTACAGACTCAAGGGTCATCTTTTTTTAAACCCCCGGGCCAGTGCTCCTCTGAGTGTTGGTCCAAACTAGAGCACCGTGCAGGGCCATCCCTTGGCAACTTGGGTTACGTCGGCTCCTGTACGCTTAGCTTATCCGGTGTGCCCTGAGAATGAGATATGTGCAGCTCCTATCGGGATTTGTCGGCACAGCGGGTGGTCTTGCTAGTCTTGTTTTACCATTGTCGAAATGTCTTGTAACCGGGATTCCGAGTCTGATCGGGTCTTCCCGCTAGAAGGAATATCCTTCGTTGACCGTGAGAGCTTGTTATGGGCTAAGTTGGGATACCCCTGCAGGGATTTGAACTTTCGAAAGCCGTGCCCGCGGTTATGGGCAGATGGGAATTTGTTAATGTCCGGTTGTAGAAAACCTGAACTTGACCCTAATTAAAATACATCAACCGCGTGTGTAACCGTGATGGTCTCTTTCCGGCGGAGTCCGGGAAGTGAACACGGTGTTGGAGTTATGCTTGACGTAGGTTGTTCTAGGATCACTTCTTGATCATAGTTTCACGATCGTGCTTTGCCTTCTCTTCTCGCTCTCATTTGCGAATGTTAGCCACCATATATGCTAGTCGCTTGCTGCAGCTCCACCTCATACCTTTACCTTACCTATAAGCTTAAATAGTCTTGATCGTGAGGGTGCGAGATTGCTGAGTCCCCGTGGCTCACAGATACTTCCAAAACCAGCTTGCAGGTGCCGATGTTACCGAGCAGGTGACGCAACCAAGCTCAAGGAGGAGCTCGATGAAGATCTTGTCCATTGTGTTGCTTCGTTCTAGTTGATCAGTAGTGGAGCCCAGTTGGGGTCGATCGGAGACCTTGTCGCATTTGGAGTTCTTCTTTTATTTTGGTTCTGTAGTCGGACCTTGATTGTATCTGGATGATGTAATGTTTTATTCATGTAATTGTGTGAAGTGGCGATTGTAAGCCAACTATGTATCTCTTTCCCTTTTGTATTACATGGGTTGTTTGCGAAGATTACCTCACTTGCGACATTGCTTTCAATGCGGTTATGCCTCTAAGTCGTGGTTCGACACGTGGGAGATATAGCTTCATCGAGGGCGTTACAGCGCGCCCCCACCCTCGTGGACAGGGTGTGGGCCCCTTGGCCTTGATTCTTTCGCCAGTATTTTTTATATATTCCAAAAATATTCTCCGTTGATTTTCAGGTCATTCTGAGAACTTTTATTTCTGCACAAAAATAACACCATGGCAATTCTGCTGAAAACAGGGTCAGTCCGGGTTAGTTCCATTCAAATCATGCAAGTTAGAGTCCAAAACAAGGGCAAAAGTGTTTGGAAAAGTAGATACATTGGAGACGTATCAAATCCCCCAAGCTTAAACCTTTGCTTGTCCTCAAGCAATTCAGTTGACAAACTGAAAGTGATAAAGAAAAAATTTTACAAACTCTGTTTGCTCTTGTTGTAAATATGTAAAGCCAGCATTCAAGTTTTCAGCAAAGATTATGAACTAACCATATTCACAATAACATTTAGGTCTCATGTTTACTCATATCAATGTCATAATCAACTAGCAAGCAATAATAATAAATCTCGGATGACGACACTTTCTCAAAACAATCATAATATGATATAACAAGATGGTATCTCGTTAGCCCTTTCCGAGACCGCAAAACATAAATGCAGAGCACCCCTGAAGATCAAGGGCTGACTAGAAATTGTAATTCATGGTAAAAGAGATCCAGTCACAGGCATACTCAATGTAAACTAATAATAAAACATGCAAATGACAAAGGTGCTCTCCAACTGGTGCTTTTTAATAAGAGGATGATGAATCAACATAAAAGTAAATGGATAAGCCCTTCATAGAGGGAGGCAGGGATTTGTAGAGGTGCCAGAGCTCGATTTTGAAATAGATAGGAATAATATTTTGAGCGGTATACTTCCATTGTCAACATAACAACCGAGAGATCTCGATATGTTCCATGCTACACACATTATAGGCGGTTCCCAAGCAGAATGGTAAAGCTTATACTCCCCCACCACCAACAAGCATCAATCCATGGCTCGCCCGAAACAACGGGTGCCTCCAACTAACAACAATCCTGGGGGAGTTCTGTTTGCAATTATTTTGATTTGGTTTGAGCACGGGACTGGGCATCCCGGTGACCAGCCATTTTCTCGTGAGTGAGGAGCGGAGTCCACTCCTCTTGAGAATAACCCACCTAGCATGGAAGATACAGACAACCCTAGTTGATACATGAGCTATTCGAGCATACAAAACATGATTTTTATTTGAAGGTTTAGAGTTTGGCACATACAAATTTACTTGGAACGACAGGTAGATACCGCATATAGGAAGGTATTGTGGACTCATATGGAATAACTTTTGGGGTTTATGGAGTTGGATGCACAAGCAGTATTCCCGCTTAGTAAAAGTGAAGGCTAGAAAGAGACTAGGAAGCGACCAGCTAGAGAGCGACAACAGTCATGAACATGCATTAAAATTAATCAACACTGAATGCAAGCATGAGTGGGATATAATTCACCATGAACATAAATATCATGGAGGCTATGTTGATTTTGTTTCAACTACATGCGTGAACATATGCCAAGTCAAGCCACTCGAATCGTTCAAAGGAGGATACCATCCTATCATACCACATCACAACCATTTTAATAGCATGTTGGCACGCAAGGTAAACCATTATAAACTCCTAGCAAATTAAGCATGGCATGGGCAACTATAATATCTAATTGTCATTGCAAACATGTTTCATTCATAATAGGCTGAATCAAGAACCATGAACTAATCATATTTACAAAAATAAGAGAGGTCGAGTTCATACCAGTTTTTATCATCTCAATCAGTTCATCGTATATCGTCATTATTGCCTTTCACTTGCACGACCGAATGGTGTGGATAATAATAATAGTGCATGTGCATTGGACTAAGCTGGAATCTGCAAGCATTCAATACATGGGAGAAGACAAGGTAATATGGGCTCTTTGTTAGATCAACAATAATGCATATGAGAGCCACTCAACATTTTTATTATGGTCTTCTCCTCTCGACCCCCAAAGAAAAAGAAAAGAAACAAAACTATTTACACGGGAAAGCTCCCAACAAGCAAAAAGAAGAACGAGAAATCTTTTTGGGTTTTATTTTTAATTACTACTACTACAAGCATGGAAAGTAAACTAGCTAAAAGCTACAACTAATTTTTTTCTTTTTTTCTTAAGGTTTTTCAAGCACACAAGAAGAAGGCTTTAAAAAGAAAAATAAACTAGCATGGATGATACAATGAAAAAGTATGAGCACCGACAACTGGCATGAGTGTGTGAACATGAATGTAATGTCGGTGAGAGATACATACTCCCCCAAGCTTAGGATTTTGGCCTAAGTTGGTCTATGCCCATGGATCAAAGCTGCCTTCTTCGGTGTACTGAGGAGGGTCCTCGGGTTGCCACTGGTTGGCGATCTCCTCCGGATTCCACTGATAAACAGACTGACGGTGAGGATCAGATAGTGGTTCTGGCTCTGGAGCTGATGTCAGGCTCTGGTATGCCTGAACGGCCTCTGACAAAACAAGGTACGTCCCTGAAAATATGTTGAACAAAGAGGGAGCAGGCAAGGTAATAGTCTCAAAGTAATTCTTATCAAATATCAGTCTATAGTTAAGCATCTTCTTCTTATTCTTAACAATAAAATCATTTGCTATCATGCTCTTATAATCTAGAAAAACATGAGGCAGAAACTTTTCCTCTTTCTCATAATGCCTAATAGGTATGTTAAAGTGTGCAGCAAGGCGCGAGGTGAAGATGCCTCCCAAGACGGGACCCTTTGTACGGCCAGATTTAACCGTTTAGCAACAATAGAACCTAAACTAAAAGTGGTATCACGAAACAAAGCATGGCGCAAAATAACAATATCAGGGGCACTAATATTTCCACAGTTCCGGCGACCAATTAAGCATCTACTAGCAAATATTGCGAAGTAACGTAGAACAGGAAAATTTATGCTAGTAATTCTTTCATCGGAAACCTTCCTCATTTCCCCTACAACAATCATATCAATGAATCCTTCCACATCATTACGGTGTGGTTCTGTAGAGGAACGTAGCAATTTCAAAAAATTTCCTACGCACACGCAAGATCATGGTGATGCATAGCAACGAGAGGGGAGAGTGTTGTCTACGTACCCTCATAGACCATCCGCGGAAGCGTTATATCAACGCGGTTGATGTATTCATACGTCTTCACGTCCGACCGATCCAAGTACCGAAAGCACGGCACCTCCGAGTTCTGCACACGTTCGGCTCGGTGACGTCCTCGCCTTGTTGATCCAGCAAGAGGGGCGAAGTAGTAGATGAGTTTCGGTAGCACGACGGCGTGGTGACGGTGTTGGTGAAGAACAATCTCCGCAGGGCTTCGCCTAAGCACTACGAAAACTATGGCGGAGGATAAACTAGAGGGGACGGGGTTGCCGGCACACGGCTTGGTGTTTCTTGATGTGTCTTTGGTGCTAGCCCTACCCCTCTATTTATATGTTGAGCCTTGGGGTCGAAACTTGGAGTAAAAGCCTCCTCAAAGTCGGTTTAACCCGAAAGGCAAGAGTCCTTCTCGGACTCCAGGGCTAGACGCCAGGGTTCCCGGCGTCTACCCCCTAGACGCCAGGGTTCCTGGCGTCTAGCCACTGGTCTCTGCAAAACTTCCTTTTGCACTTTCCAAAAGCCTCGTGGGCTTTCCCCTTTGGCCCAGATAAAGTGTTCTCGTGCCCAAACATTTCGGGAAACATCCGGAACCCCTTCCGGAGATCAAACACTACTATCCCATATATCAAACTTTGTCTCCGGACCATTCCGGAGTTCCTCGTCATGTCCGTGATCTCATCCCGGACTCTGAACAACATTCGGTCATCAACATACATAACTCATATAGTACTATATCGTCAACGAACGTTAAGCGTGCGGACCCTACGGGTTCGAGAACTATGTAGACATGACTGAGACACCTCTCTGGTCAATAACCAATAGCGGGACCTGGATGCCCATATTGGCTCCTACATATTCTACGAAGATCTTTATCGGTCAGACCGCATAACAACATACGTTGTTCCCTTTGTCATCGGTATGTTACTTGCCCGAGATTCGATCGTCGGTATCTCAATACCTAGTTCAATCTCGTTACCGGCAAGTCTCTTTACTCGTTCCGTAATACATCATCCCGCAACTAACTCATTAGTTGCAATGCTTGCAAGGCTTATAGTGATGTGCATTACCGAGTGGGCCGAGAGATACCTCTCCGACAATCGGAGTGACAAATCCTAATCTCGAAATACGCCAACCCAACAAGTACCTTTGGAGACACCTGTAGAGCACCTTTATAATCACCCATTTACGTTGTGATGTTTGGTGGCACACAAAGTGTTCCTCCGGTAAACGAGAGTTGCATAATCTCATAGTCATAGGAACATGTATAAGTCATGAAGAAAGCAATAGCAACAAACTAAACGATCAAGTGCTAAGCTAACGGAATGGGTCAAGTCAATCACATCATTCTCCTAATGATGTGATCCCGTTAATCAAATGACAACTCATGTCTATGGTTAGGAAACATAACCATCTTTGATCAACGAGCTAGTCAAGTAGAGGCATACTAGTGACACTCTGTTTGTCTATGTATTCACACATGTATTATGTTTCCGGTTAATACAATTCTAGCATGAATAATAAACATTTATCATGATATAAGGAAATAAATAATAACTTTATTATTGCCTCTAGGGCATATTTCCTTCAGTCTCCCACTTGCACTAGAGTCAATAATCTAGTTCACATCGCCATGTGATTTAACATCAATAGTTCACATCACCATGTGATTAACACTCATAGTTCACATCGACATGTGACCAACACCCGAAGGGTTTACTAGAGTCAATAATCTAGTTCACATCGCTATGTGATTAACACCCAAAGAGTACTGAGGTGTGATCATGTTTTGCTTGTGAGAGAAGTTTAGTCAACGGGTCTGCCACATTCAGATCCGTAAGTATTTTGTAAATTTCTATGTCAACAATGCTCTGCATGGAGCTACTCTAGCTAATTGCTCCCACTTTCAACATGTATCCATATTGAGACTTAGAGTCATCTGGATCAGTGTCAAAACTTGCATCGACGTAACCCTTTACGACGAACCTTTTGTCACCTCCATATTCGAGAAACATATCCTTATTCCACTAAGGATAATTTTGACCAATGTCCAGTGATCTACTCCTAGATCACTTATTGTACTCCCTTGCCAAACTCAGGGCGGGGTATACGATAGGTCTGGTACACAGATGGCATATTTTATAGAACCTATGGCCAAGGCATAGGGAATGACCTTCATTCTCTTTCTATCTTCTGCCGCGGTCGGGTTTTGAGTCTTACTCAGTTTCACACCTTGTAACATAGGCAAGAACTCTTTCTTTGACTGTTCCATTTTGAACTACTTCAAAATCTCGTCAAGGTATGTACTCATTGAAAAACTTATCAAGCGTCTTGATCTATCTCTATAGATCTTGATGCTCAATATGTAAGTAGCTTCACCGAGGTCTTTCTTTGAAAAAATCCTTTCAAACATTCCTTTATGCTTTGCAGAATAATTCTACATTATCCGATCAACAATATGTCATTCACATATAGTTATCAAAAATGCTGTAGTGCTCCCACTCACTTTCTTGTAAATACAAGCTTCACCGCAAGTCTGTATAAAACTATATGCTTTGATCAACTTATCAAAGCGTACATTCCAACTCTGAGATGCTTGCACCAGTCCATAGATGGATCGCTGGAGCTTGCATATTTTGTTAGTACCTTTAGGATTGACAAAACCTTCTGGTTGCATCATATACAACTCTTCTTTAATAAATCCATTAAGGAATACAGTTTTGTTTATCCATTTGCCAGATTTCATAAAATGCGACAATTGCTAACATGATTCGGACAGACTTAAGCATAGATACGAGTGAGAAACTCTCATCGTAGTCAACACCTTGGACTTGTCGAAAACCTTTTTGTGACAATTCTAGCTTTGTAGATAGTAACACTACTATCAATGTTCGTCTTCCTCTTGAAGACCCATTTAATCTCAATGGCTCGCCGATCATTGGGCAAGTCAATCAAAGTCCATACTTTATTCTCATACATGGATCTCATCTCAGATTTTATGGCCTCAAGCCATTTCGCGGAATCTGGGCTCATCATTGCTTCCTCATAGTTCGTAGGCTTGTCATGGTCAAGTAACATGACCTCCAGAACAGGATTATCGTACCACTCTGGTGCGGATCTCACTCCGGTTTACCTACAAGGTTCGGTAGTAACTTGATCTGAAGTTACATGATCATCATCATTAGCTTCTTCACTAATCGGTGTAGTAGTCACAGGAACAGATTTCTGTGATGAACTACTTTCCAATAAGGGAGCAGATAGAGTTACCTCATCAAGTTCTACTTTCCTCCCACTCACTTCTTTCAAGAAAAACTTCCTTTTCTAGAAACAATCCATTCCCAGCAATGAATATCTTGCCTTCGGATCTGTGATAGAAGGTGTACCCAACATTTTCTTTTGGGTATCTTTTTTTGACAGAAAGACTGTAAGGGAACCCCCTACAGTATAATTGGTGCAACAAACCCAAATTGCAAGTACCATGCCTTGAACCTGGGTGGGTGGGAAGGCATCAACCCCTTCCCACCACTAGGCTATGCCTTAGTCTGCTTCTTTTGGGTATCTTATGAAGATGCACCTCTACGATTTGGGTTTGAGCTTATCAAGTTGAAACTTTTTCACATAAGCATTGCAACCTCAAACTTTAAGAAATGACGACTTAGGTTTCTTGCCAAACCATAGTTCATATGGTGTCGTCTCAACAGATTTAGATGGTGCCCTATTTAATGTGAATGTAGCTGTCTCTAATGCATAACCCCAAAACGATAGTGGTAAATCGGTAAGAGACATCATAGATCGCACCATATCTATAAAGTACGGTTATGACGTTCGGACACACCATTACACTGTGGTGTTCCAGGTGGCGTGTGTAGTGAAACTATTTCACATTGTTTTAACCGAAGGCCAAACTCGTAACTTAAATATTTTACTTCTGCGATCATATCGTAGAAACTTTCATTTTTGTTACGATGATTCTCCACTTCACTCTGAAATTCTTCGAACTTTTCAAATGTTTCAGACTTGTGTTTCATCAAGTAGATATACCCATATCCGCTCAAATCATCTGTGAAGGTCAGAAAATAACGATACTTGCCGTGAGCCTTAACACTCATCGGACCGCATACATCAGTATGTATTATTTCCAATAAGTCAGTTGCTCGCTCCATTTTTCTGGAGAACGGAGTCTTAGTCATCTTGCCCATGAGGCATGGTTCGCAATCATCAACTGATTCATAATCAAGTGATTCCAAAATCCCATCAGCATGGATTTTCTTCATGCGCTTTACACCAATATGACCTAAACGGCAGTGCCACAAATAAATTGCACCATCATTATTAACTTTGCATCTTTTGGTTTCAATATTATGAATATGTGTATCACTACGACCGAGATCCAACAAACCATTTTCATTGTGTGTGTAACCATATAAGGTTTTATTCATGTAAACAGAACAACAATTTATTCTCTTACTTAAATGAATAACTGTATTGCAATAAACATGATCAAATCATATTCATGCTCAACGCAAACACGAAATAACACTTATTTAGGTTCAACACTAATCCCAAAAGTATAGGGAGTGTGCGATGATGATCATATCAATCTTGGAACCACTTCCAACACACATCGTCACTTCACCCTTAACTAGTCTATGTTCATTCTGCAACTCCTGTTTCGAGTTACTACTCTTAGCAACTGAACCAGTATCAAATACCAAGGGGTTGTTACGAACACTAGTAAAATACACATCAATAATCTGTATATCAAATATACCTTTGTTCACTTTGCCATCCTTCTTATCCGCCAAATACTTGGGGCAGTTCCGCTTCCAGTGACCAGTCCCTTTGCAGTAGAAGCACTTAGTCTCAGGCTTAGGACCAGACTTGGGCTTCTTCACTTGAGCAGCAACTTGCTTGCCGTTCTTCTTGAAGTTCCCCTTCTTCCCTTTGCCCTTTTCTTGAAACTAGTGGTCTTGTCTACCATCAATACTTGATATTTTTCTTGATTTCTACCTTCGTCGATTTCAGCATTACGAAGAGCTTGGGAATCATTTCCGTTATCCCTTGCATATCATAGTTCATCATGAAGTTCTACTAACTTGGTGATGGTGACTAGAGAATTCTGTCAATCACTATTTTATCTGGAAGATTAACTCCCACTTGATTCAAGCGATTGTAGTACCCAGACGATCTGAGCACATGCTCACTGCTTGAGCTATTCTCCTCCATCTTTTAGCTATAGAACTTGTTGGAGACTTCATATCTCTCAACTCGGGTATTTGCTTGAAATATTAACTTCAACTCCTAGAACATCTCATATGGTCCATGACGTTCAAAACGTCTTTGAAGTCCCGATTCTAAGCCGTTTAAGCATGTTGCACTAAACTATCAAGTAGTCATCATATTGAGCTAGCCAAAAGTTCATAACATCTGCATTTGCTCCTGCAATAGGTTTGTCACCTAGCGGTGCATTAAAGACATATTTCTTCTGTGCAGCAATGAGGATAAACCTCAGATCACGGATGCAATCCGCATCATTGCTACTAACATCTTTCAACTTAGTTTTCTCTAGGAACATATCAAAAATAAAACAGGGGAGCTAAACGCGAGCTATTGATCTACAACATAGATATGCTAATACTACCAGGACTAAGTTCATGATAAATTAAAGTTCAATTAATCATATTACTTAAGAACTCCCACTTAGATAGACATCCCTCTAATCCTCTAAGTGATCCCGTGATCCAAATCAACTAAACCATGTCCGATCATCACGTGAGATGGAGTAGTTTCAATGGTGAACATCACTATGTTGATCATATCTACTATATGATTCACGCTCGACCTTTCGGTCTCCGTGTTCCGAGGCCATATCTGTTATATGCTAGGCTCGTCAAGTTTAACCTAAGTATTCCGCGTGTGCAACTGTTTTGCACCCGTTGTATTTGAACGTAGAGCCTATCACACCCGATCATCACGTGGTGTCTCAGCATGAAGAACTTTTGCAATGGTGCATACTCAGGGAGAACACTTATACTTTGATAATTTAGTGAGGGATCATCTTATAATGCTACCGTCAATCAAAGCAAGATAAGATGCATAAAAGATAAACATCACATGCAAACAATATAAGTGATATGATATGGCCATCATTATCTTGTACTTGTGATCTCCATCTCTCAAGTACCGGCATGATCACCATCATCACCGGCGTGACACCTTGATCTCCATTGTAGCATCGTTGTCGTCTTGCCAATCTTATGCTTCCACGACTATCGCTACCGCTTAGTGATAAAGTAAAGCATTACAGCGCGATTGCATTGCATACAATAAAGCGACAACCATATGGCTCCTGCCAGTTGCCGATAACTCGGTTACAAAACATGATCATCTCATACAATAAAATTTAGCATCATGTCTTGACCACATCACATCACAACATGCCCTGCAAAAACAAGTTAGACATCCTCTACTTTGTTGTTGCAAGTTTTACGTGGCTGCTACGGGCTTAGCAAGAACCGTTCTTACCTACGCATCAAAACTACAACGATAGTTTGTCAAGTTGGTGCTGTTTTAACCTTCGCAAGGACCGAGCGTAGCCACACTTGGTTCAACTAAAGTTGGAGAAACTAACACCTGCCAGCCACCTGTGTGCAAAGCACATCGGTAGAACCAGTCTCGCGTAAGCGTACGCGTAATGTCGGTCCGGGCCGCTTCATCCAACAATACCGCCGAACCAAAGTATGACATGCTGGTAAGCAGTATGACTTATATCGCCCACAACTCACTTGTGTTCTACTCGTGCACAACATCAACACATAAAACCTAGGCTCGGATGCCACTGTTGAGGAATGTAGCAATTTCAAAAAATTTCCTACGCACACGCAAAATCATGGTGATGCATAGCAACGAGAGGGGAGAGTGTTGTCTATGTACCCTCGTAGACCATTTGCGGAAGCGTTATATCAACGCGGTTGATGTAGTCGTACGTCTTTACGTCCGATCGATCCAAGTACCGAAAGCACGACACCTCCGAGTTCTGCACACGTTCGGCTCGGTGACGTCCTCGCCTTCTCGATCCAGCAAGAGGGGCGAAGTAGTAGATGAGTTCCGGCAGCACGACGACGTGGTGACGGTGTTGGTGAAGAACAATCTCCGCAGGGCTTCTCCTAAGCACTACGAAAACTATGACGGAGGATAAACTAGAGGGGACGGGGTTGCCGACACACGGCTTGGTGTTTCTTGATGTGTCTTTGGTGCTAGCCCTACCCCTCTATTTATATGTTGAGCCCTGGGGTCGAAACTTGGAGTAAAAGCCTCCTCAAAGTCGGTTTCACCCGAAAGGCAAGAGTCCTTCTCGGACTCCAGGGCTAGACGCCAGGGTTCCCGGCGTCTACCCCTAGACGCGAGGGTTCCTGGCGTCTAGCCTCTGGTCTCCGCAAAACTTCCTTTTGCACTTCCCAAAAGCCTCGTGGGCTTTCCCCTTTGGCCCAGATAAAGTGTTCTCGTGCCCAAACATTTCGGGAAACATTCGGAACCCCTTCCGGTGAATTCCGGAACCCTTCCGGAGATCAAACACTACTATCCCATATATCAAACTTTGTCTCCGGACCATTCCGGAGTTCCTCGTCATGTCCGTGATCTCATCCCGGACTCCGAACAACATTCGGTCATCAACATACATAACTCATATAGTACTATATCGTCAATGAACGTTAAGCATGCAGACCCTATGGGTTCGAGAACTATGTAGACATGACTGAGACACCTCTCTGGTCAATAACCAATAGCGGGACCTGGATGCCCATATTGGCTCCTACATATTCTACGAAGATCTTTATCGGTCAGACCGCATAACAACATACGTTGTTCCCTTTGTCATCGGTATGTTACTTGCCTGAGATTCGATCGTCGGTATCTCAATACCTAGTTCAATCTCGTTACCGGCAAGTCTCTTTACTCGTTCCGTAATACATCATCCCGCAACTAACTCATTAGTTGCAATGCTTGCAAGGCTTATAGTGATGTGCATTACCGAGTGGGCCCAGAGATACCTCTCCGACAATCGGAGTGACAAATCCTAATCTCGAAATACGCCAACCCAACAAGTACCTTTGGAGACACCTGTAGAGCACCTTTATAATCACCCAGTTATGTTGTGACGTTTGGTGGCACACAAAGTGTTCCTCCGGTAAACGGGAGTTGCATAATTTCATAGTCATAGGAACATGTATAAGTCATGAAGAAAGCAATAGCAACAAACTAAATGATCAAGTGCTAAGCTAACGGAATGGGTCAAGTCAATCACATCATTCTCCTAATGATATGATCCCGTTAATCAAATGACAACTCATGTCTATGGTTAGGAAACATAACCATCTTTGATCAACGAGCTAGTCAAGTAGATGCATACTAGTGACACTCTGTTTGTCTATGTATTCACACATGTATTATGTTTCCGGTTAATACAATTCTAGCATGAATAATAAACATTTATCATGATATAAGGAAATAAATAGTAACTTTATTATTGCCTCTAGGGCATATTTCCTTCAGGTTCCTCTATGCTGCCCTCAAAGGGTATCCTACAAACCCGACAAAAATCATAAAGTGACATCTCCTTATGCTCATCATATAAATAAAATTCCACCGAAGGTGGTGATCTCCTAGCATGGAAATGAAAATTTTGCACAAAAATATTGGTGAGTAGGAGATACTGTTCACGCTGGTCGTGGAGGAAGTCGGTGAGGCCTGCATTCTCTCAAGAACTCATCACAAGGCCATTCACACGGCCGAACCTCCGCAGTACGAGGGAGATTATACTTGGGCTTCTTATTCTCTTCACTTTGCTTATCCTTCGAGCTTCGGCTCGATGAGCCCCTCAAAAATCTCTTCATCTTTTTCTGAAATTTTCTGAAATTTTTAGTGACTCAAAAATAAAAGTGAACCAAACTTAACAAGATTGATAGCAACTACTCCTACAAGTGCCTAAAGGCCATATGATGCATCAAAACTACTTTTGACCACATAAATTTGACATGCAAGCTCAAGAACAGGGTCACCTAAGCAGCAAAAATTTGCAATAAATAAAGCACTAGAACAAAAACTAATTGGACCATTGGAGGAGTCACATACCGAAGAACAATCCCCCAAAGCAGTTTTGTGAATAGAGCTCTGAGCAAGGAGATCAAAAATGGCAGCAAGATGAGCTAGAACTCGGGTTTGAGCTGGTGGATGATTTTTTCTGGAGGAAGACGAAGTGTGTGGGTGCAAGAATAAGTGGAGGGGACCCACGTGGGGTCCAAGAGGCAGGGGCGCGCCCTCCACCCTCGTGGGCACATGGTGGGTTCCCCTGATGTGTTCTCAGTGCCAATAATTCTGAAATATTCTAGAAAAAACATATTAAATTTTCAGGGCATTTGGAGAACTTTTATTTTCGGGGTATTTTTTTATTGCAAGGATAATTCAGAAAACAGACATAAAATACTATTTTTACTTTATTTAATATAAATAACAGAAAGTAAAAAGAGGGTACAGAAGGTTGTGCTTTCTAACTTCATCCATCTCATGGTCATCAAAAGGAATCCACTAACAAGGTTAATCAAGTCTTGTTAACAAACTCATTCCGAATCGCATGAAACTGGAGAATTTTCGAATAACACTAGGTTACCTCAACGGGGATATGCACATCCCCAACAATAAGAATATCATATTTCTTCTTGACGGTAGGAAGAGGAAATTCAAAACCTCCTATAATAATCATTGAGATTTTTCCAACAGAATTGATACTATGGACTTGAGGTTGTTTCCTCGGAAAGTGTACCGTATGCTCATTACCATTAACATGAAAAGTGACATTGCCTTTGTTGCAATCAATAACAGCCCTTGCAGTATTTAAGAAGGGTCTTCCAAGGATAATCTACATACTATCATCCTCGGGAATATCAAGAATAAGAAAGTCCGTTAAAATAGTAACGTTTGCAACCACAACAGGCACATCCTCACAAATACCGACAGGTATAGCAGTTGATTTATCAGCCATTTGCAAAGATATTTCAGTAGGTGTCAATGTCGTGGTTCTAAGTCCGACAGTAATGTAGGGGGGTAGGTATGGAGAGGCAAGATCTTAGTGTTGGGGAACGTAGCAGAAATTCAAAATTTTCCTACGTGTCACCAAGATCTATCTATGGAGAGACCAGCAACGAGGGGAAGGAGAGTGCATCTACATACCCTTGTAGATCGCTAAGCGGAAGCGTTCAAGTGAACGGGGTTGATGGAGTCGTACGCGTCGTGATCCAAATCACCGATGACCAAGTGCCGAACGGACGGCACCTCCGCGTTCAACACACGTACAACCCGGTGACGTCTCCCACGCCTTGATCCAGCAAGGAGAGAGGGAGAGGTTGAGGAAGACTCCATCCAGCAGCAGCACAATGGCGTGGTGGTGGTGGAGGAGCGTGGCAATCCTGCAGGGCTTCGCCAAGCACCACGGGAGAGGAGAAGGACTTGGGAGAAGGGGAGGGCTGCACCAGAACATTGGTATGGCTGCCCTCCCACCCCCCACATATATATAGGGGCAAGGGAGAGGGGGGAGGCGCAGCCTTGGCCCTTCCTCCAAGGAAGGGTGCGGCTAGGAGGAGTCCCTCCTCCCCAAGGCACCTCGGAGGTGCCTTCCCCCTTTAGGACTCTTCCTTTCCTTATCCTTTGGCGCATGGGCCTCTTGGGGCTGGTGCCCTTGGCCCATATAGGCCAAGGTGCACACCCCTACAGCCCATGTGGCCCCCCGGGGCAGGTGGCCCCACCCGGTGGACCCCCGGGACCCTTTCGGTGGTCCCGGTACAATACCAGTGACCCCGAAACTTGTCCGGTGACCAAAATAGGACTTCCCATATATAAATCTTTACCTCCGGACCATTCCGGAACTCCTCGTGACGTCCGGGATCTCATCCGGGACTCCGAACAACTTTCGGGTTACCGCATACTTATATCTCTATAACCCTAGCGTCACCGAACCTTAAGTGTGTAGACCCTACGGGTTCGGGAGACATGCAGACATGACCGAGACGACTCTCTGGTCAATAACCAACAGCGGGATCTGGATACCCATGTTGGCTCCCACATGTTCCACGATGATCTCATCGGATGAACCATGATGTCAAGGACTTAATCAATCCCGTATACAATTCCCTTTGTCTAGCGGTACGATACTTGCCCGAGATTCGATCATCGGTATCCCGATACCTTGTTCAATCTTGTTACCGGCAAGTCTCTTTACTCGTTTCGTAACACATCATCCCGTGATCAACTCCTTGATCACATTGTGCACATTATGATGATGTCCTACCGAGTGGGCCCAGAGATACCTCTCCGTCACACGGAGTGACAAATCCCAGTCTCGATTCGTGCCAACCCAACAGACACTTTCGGAGATACCCGTAGTGCACCTCTATAGTCACCCAGTTACGTTGTGACGTTTGGCACACCCAAAGCACTCCTACGGTATCCGGGAGTTGCACAATCTCATGGTCTAAGGAAATGATACTTGACATTAGAAAAGCTTTAGCATACGAACTACACGATCTAGTGCTATGCTTAGGATTGGGTCTTGTCCATCACATCATTCTCCTAATGATGTGATCCCGTTATCAATGACATCCAATGTCCATGGTCAGGAAACCGTAACCATCTATTGATCAACGAGCTAGTCAACTAGAGGCTTACTAGGGACATGGTGTTGTCTATGTATCCACACATGTATCTGAGTTTCCTATCAATACAATTCTAGCATGGATAATAAACGATTATCATGAACAAGGAAATATAATAATAATCAATTTATTATTGCCTCTAGGGCATATTTCCAACAGTCTCCCACTTGGACTAGAGTCAATAATCTAGTTCACATTGATATGTGATTAACACTCAAGGTCACATCCCCATGTGACTAACACCCAAAGAGTTTACTAGAGTCAATAATCTAGTTCACATTTACCATGTGATTAACACTCGATGAGTTCTGGGTTTGATCATGTTATACTTGTGAGAGAGGTTATAGTCAACGGGTCTGAACCTTTTAGATCCGTGTGCGCTTTACAAATCTCTATGCCATCTCCTAGATGCAGCTACCACGCTCTATTTGGAGCTATTCCAAATAACTGTTCTACTTGGAGCTATTCTAAATTGTTGCTCCATTATACGTATCCGGTATCTCTACTCAGAGCTATCCGGATAGGTGTTAAGCTTGCATCGACATAACCCTTTACGACGAACTCTTTTACCACCTCCATAATCGAGAAAATTCCTTAGTCCACTAGTTACTAAGGATAACTTTGACCGCTGTCCTGTAATCCATTCTTGGATCACTCTTGTACCCCTTGACTGACTCATGGCAAGGCACACTTCAGGTGCGGTACACAACATAGCATACTGTAGAGCCTACGTCTTAAGCATATGGGACGACCTTTGTCCTTTCTCTCTATTCTGCTGTGGTCGAGCTTTAAGTCTTAACTTCATACCTTACAACTCAGGCAAGAACTCCTTCTTTGACTGATCCATCTTGAACACCTTCAAGATCATGTCAAGGTATGTGCTCATTTGAAAGTACCATTAAGCGTTTTGACCTATCCTTATAGATCTTGATGCTCAATGCTCAAGTAGCTTAATCCAGGCTTTCCATTGAAAAACACTTTCCAAATAACCCTATATGCTTTCCATAAATTCTACGTCATTTCTGATCAACAATATGTCAACAACATATATTCATCAGAAATTCTACAGTGCTCTCACTCACTTCTTTGGAAATACAAGTTTCTCATAAACTTTGTATAAACCTAAAACCTTTGATCATCTCATCAAAGCGTACATTCCAACTCCGAGATGCTTACTCCAGTCCTTAGAAGGATTGCTGGAGCTTTGCATACTTATTAGCATCTTTCAGGATTGACAAAACCTTCCGGTTGTATCACATACAACCTTTCCTCAAAAATCGTCGAGGAAACAATGTTTTGACATCCTATCTGCAAGATTTCATAAATGATGCAGTAATTGCTAATATAATTCCAACAGACTCTTAGCATCGCTACGAATGAGAAAGTCTCATCGTAGTCAACTCCTTGAACTTGTCGGAAAACATCTTAACGACAAGTCGAGCTTTCTTAGTGGTGATACTTACCATCATTGTCCGTCTTCCTTTTAAAATCAATCTGCACTCAACAGCCTTATGACCATCGAGCTGTTCTGCCAAAGTCTACACTTTGTTTTCATACATGGATCCTCTCTCGGATTTTATGGCCTCGAGCCATTTATCAGAATCCGGGCCCACCATCGCTTCTCCATAGCTCGTAGGTTCATTGTTGTCTAGCAACATGACTTCCAAGACAGGATTACATACCACTCTGAAGTAGTATGCATCCTTGTCATCCCACGAGGTTTGGTAGTGACTTGATCTGAAGTTTCATGATCACTATCACAAGCTTCCACTTCAATTGGTGTAGGTGCCACAGGAACAACTTCCTGTGCCCTGCCACACACTAGTTGAAGAGACGGTTTAATAACCTCATCAAGTCTCCACCATCCTCCCACTCAATTCTTTTGAGAGAAACTTTTCCTCGAGAAAGGACCCGATTCTAGAAACAATCCCTTATTGCTTTCGGATATGAGACAGGAGGTATACCCAATTGTTTTGGGTGTCCTACGAAGATGTATTTATCCGCTTTGGGTTCGAGCTTATCAGCCTGAAACTTTTTCACATAAGCGTCGCAGCCCCAAACTTTTAAGAAATGACAGCTTAGGTTTCTCTAAACCATAGTTCATACGGTGTCATCTCATCGGAATTACGTGGTGCCCTATTTTAAAGTGAATGTGGTTGTATTTAATGCCTAACCCATAAACTATCGTGGTAATTCGATAAGAGACATCATGGTATGCATCATATCCAATAGGGTGCAGCTATGATGTTCGGACACACCATCACACTATGGTGTTCCAGGCTGTATTAGTTGTGAAACAATTTCCACAATGTCTTAATTCTGTGCCAAACTCGTAATTCAGATATTCATCTCGATGATCATATCATAGATCTTTTATCCTCTTGTCACGATGATCTTTCAACTTCACCCTGAAATTACTTGAACCTTTCAATAATTCAGACTCATGATTCATCAAGTAAATATACTCAACATCTACTCAAATCATCTGTGAAGTAAGAACATAACGATATCCACTACATGCCTCAGCACTCATTGGACTGCATACATCAAAATGTATTACTTCCAGCAAGTTGCTTTTTGGTTCCATTTTACTGAAACCGAGGCTTTCAGTCATCTTGCCCATGTGGTATGATTTGCATGTCTCAAGTGATTCAAAATCAAGTGAGTCCAAACGGTCCATTTGCATGGAGTTTCTTCATGCATATACACCAATAGACATGGTTCGCATGTCTCAAACCTTTCAAAAACGAGTGAGCCCAAAGATCCATCAACATGGAGCTTCTTCATGCGTTTTATACCGATATGACTTAAGTGGCAGTGCCACAAGTAGGTGGCACTATCATTACTATCTTTTGGCATGAACATGTGTATCACTACGATCGAGATTCAATAAACCATTCATTTCAGGTGTAAGACCATTTGAAGGTATTATTCAAACAAACAGAGTAACCATTATTCTCTTTAAATGAATAACCGTATTGCGATAGACATAATCCAATCATGTCTATGCTCAACGCAAACTCCAAATAACAACTATTTAGGTTTTAATACCAATCTCGATGGTAGAGGGAGCGTGCGATGCTTGATCATATCAACCCTGGAAACACTTCCAACACATATCGTCAGCTCACTTTTAGCTAGTCTCCGTTTATTCCGTAGCCTTTATGTTTTGAGTTACTAACACTTAGCAACCGAACCGGTATCTAATACCCTGGTGCTACTAGGAGTACTAGTAAAGTACACATCAACACAATGTATATCCAATATACTTCTACCGATAGCCTTCTCATCTACCAAGTATCTAGGGTAATTCTGCTCCAGTGGCTGTTCCCCTTATTACAGAAGCACTTAGTCTTGGGTTTGGGTTCAACCTTGGGTTTCTTCACTAGAGCAGCAGCTGAATTGCCGTTTCATGAAGTATCCCTTCTTGCCCTTGCCCTTCTTGAAACTAGTGGTTTCACCAACCATCAACAATTGATGCTCCTTCTTGATTTCTACTTTTGTGGTGTCAAACATTGCAAATATCTCAAGGATCATCATATATGTCCCTGATATATTATAGTTCATCACGAAGCTCTAGCAGCTTGGTGGTAATGACTTCGGAGAAACATCACTATCTTATCTGGAAGATCAACTCCCACTTGATTCAAACGATGGTTGTACTCAGACAATCTGAGCACAAGCTCAACAATTGAGCTTTTCTCCCTTAGTATGTAGGCTAAGAAAATCGTCGGAGGTCTTATACCTCTTGACGTGGGCACGAGCCTGAAATCCCAATTTCATCCCTCGAAACATCTCATATGTTTCGCGATGTTTCAAAACGTCTTCGGTGCCTCAACTCTAAACCGTTTAAATGAACTATCACGTAGTTATCAAAATGTGTATGTCAGATGTTCGCAACACCCACAGACGACATTTGAGGTTCAGCACACTGAGCGGTGCATTAAGGACATAAGCCTTCTATGAAGCAATAAGTACAATCCTTAGTTTACGGACCTAGTCCGCATAAAGGCTACTATCAACTTTCAACTAAATTTTCTCTAGGAACATATCTAAACAGTAGAACCGAAGCGCGAGATATAATTTGCGAAGCCCCTTTTTGACTATGTTCAGGATAATTAAGTTCATCTTATGAACTCCCACTCAGATAGACATCCCTCTAGTCATCTAAGTGATTACATGATCCGAGTCAACTAGGCCGTGTCCGATCATCACGTGAGACGGACTAGTCATCATCGGTGAACATCTTCATGTTGATCATATCTACCATACGACTCATGCTCGACCTTTCGATCTCTTGTGTTCCGAGGCCATGTCTGTACATGCTAGGCTCGTCAAGTTAACCCTAAGTGTTTTGCATGTGTAAAACTGTCTTACACCCGTTGTATGTGAACGTAAGGATCTATCACACCCGATCATCACGTGGTGCTTCGAAACGACGAACTTTAGCAACGGTGCACAGTTAGGGGAGAACACATTCTTGAAATTGTAATGAGGGATCATCTTATTTACTACCGTCGTTCTAAGCAAATAAGATGTATAAACATGATAAACATCACATGCAATCAAATAATAGTGACATGATATGGCCAATATCATATAGCTCCTTTGATCTCCATCTTGGGGCTCCATGATCATCTTGTCACCGGCATGACACCATGATCTCCATCATCATGATCTCCATCATGTGTCTTCTGAAGTTGTCTCGTCATCTATTACTTCTACTACTATGGCTAACGCTTTAGCAATAAAGTAAAGTAATTACATGACGTTTAAGTTGACACGCAGGTCATAAATAAATAAAGACAACTCCTATGGCTCCTGCCGGTTGTCATACTCATCGACATGCAAGTCGTGATTCCTATTACAAGAACATGATCAATCTCATACATCACATATATCATTCATCACATCCTTTTGGCCATATCACATCACATAGCATACCCTGCAAAAACAAGTTAGACGTCCTCTAATTGTTGTTTGCATGTTTTACGTGGCTGCTATGGGTTTCTAGCAAGAACGTTTCTTACCTACGCAAAGACCACAACGTGATATGCCAATTTCTATTTACCATTCATAAGGACCCTTTTCATCGAATCCGATCTGACTAAAGTGGGAGAGACACACACCCGCCAGCCACCTTATGCAACTAGTGCATGTCAGTCAGTGGAACCAGTCTCACGTAAGAGTACGTGTAAGGTCGGTCCGGGCCGCTTCATCCCACAATGCCACCAAATCAATATTGGACTAGTAACGGTAAGCATATTGAACAAAATCAACGCCCACAACTACTTTGTGTTCTACTCGTGCATAGAAACTACGCATAGACCTAGCTCTGATGCCACTGTTGGGGAACGTAGCAGAAATTCAAAATTTTCCTACGTGTCACCAAGATCTATCTATGGAGAGACCAGCAACGAGGGGAAGGAGAGTGCATCTACATACCCTTGTAGATCGCTAAGCGGAAGCGTTCAAGTGAACGGGGTTGATGGAGTCGTACTCGTCGTGATCCAAATCACCGATGACCAAGTGCCGAACGGACGGCACCTCCGCGTTCAACACACGTACAGCCCGGTGACGTCTCCCACCCCTTGATCCAGCAAGGAGAGAGGGAGAGGTTGAAGAAGACTCCATCCAGTAGCAGCACAACAGCGTGGTGGTGGTGGAGGAGCGTGGCAATCCTGCAGGGCTTCGCCAAGCACCACGGGAGAGGAGAAGGACTTGGGAGAAGGGGAGGGCTGCACCAGAACATTGGTATGGCTGCCCTCCCACCCCCCACATATATATAGGGGCAAGGGAGAGGGGGGAGGCGTAGCCTTGGCCCTTCCTCCAAGGAAGGGTGCGGCTAGGAGGAGTCCCTCCTCCCCAAGGCACCTCGGAGGTGCCTTCCCCCTTTAGGACTCTTCCTTTCCTTATCCTTTGGCGCATGGGCCTCTTGGGGCTGGTGCCCTTGGCCCATATAGGCCAAGGTGCACACCCCTACAGCCCATGTGGCCCCCCGGGGCAGGTGGCCCCACCCGGTGGACCCCCGGGACCCTTCCGGTGGTCCCGATACAATACCAGTGACCCCGAAACTTGTCCGGTGACCAAAATAGGACTTCCCATATATAAATCTTTACCTCCGAACCATTCCGGAACTCCTCGTGACGTCCGGGATCTCATCCGGGACTCCGAACAACTTTAGGGTTACCGCATACTTATATCTCTATAACCCTAGCGTCACCAAACCTTAAGTGTGTAGACCCTACGGGTTCGGGAGACATGCAGACATGACCGAGACGACTCTCCGGTCAATAACCAACAGCGGGATCTGGATACCCATGTTGGCTCCCACATGTTCCACGATGATCTCATCGGATGAACCACGATGTCAAGGACTTAATCAATCCCGTATACAATTCCCTTTGTCTAGCGGTACGATACTTGCCCGAGATTCGATTGTCGGTATCCTGATACCTTGTTCAATCTTGTTACCGGCAAGTCTCTTTACTCGTTTTGTAACACATCATCCCGTGATCAACTCCTTGATCACATTGTGCACATTATGATGATGTCCTACCGAGTGGGCCCAGAGATACCTCTCCGTCACACGGAGTGACAAATCCCAGTCTCGATTCGTGCCAACCCAACAGACACTTTCGGAGATACCCGTAGTGCACCTCTATAGTCACCTAGTTACGTTGTGACGTTTGGCACACCCAAAGCACTCCTACGGTATCCGGGAGTTGCACAATCTCATGGTCTAAGGAAATGATACTTGACATTAGAAAAGCTTTAGCATACGAACTGCACGATCTAGTGCTATGCTTAGGATTGGGTCTTGTCCATCACATCATTCTCCTAATGATGTGATCCCGTTATCAACGACATCCAATGTCCATGGTCAGGAAACCGTAACCATCTATTGATCAACGAGCTAGTCAACTAGAGGCTTACTAGGGACATGGTGTTGTCTATGTATCCACACATGTATCTGAGTTTCCTATCAATACAATTCTAGCATGGATAATAAACGATTATCATGAACAAGGAAATATAATAATAATCAATTTATTATTGCCTCTAGGGCATATTTCCAACACTTAGCTATGGAGAAGTTGTAAGCACATGAGGTTTACGAGTTCAGGCCCTTCTCGGAGGAAGTAATAGCCCTATATCTCAGAGCCCAGAGGCGGTCGACTGGATTATGTGTGTATGGTTTACAGGGGTGCGAACCCTTTACACTGAGGAGGGGGGTGGCTTATATAGAGTTCGCCGGACCCCTCCGGCCCTTAGTTGTGCAGGGTTTAAATACATTAAGGTCGGGCGTTACTGGTAATGTCCCTAATAAAGTGCTATGATGACCATAAAAGCTACTTAATAACCGACCGTTAGCATGCGGAGTGCCTTTAGATCTCCTGGCCGTCGAGTGGTTTGGTCTTGGTCGAGTGTCTTCGAGTCTGTCGAGTGGAACACCTCCAAGTCGATTGAAAGGTGATTTCTTCTAGAGATGTCCTTGGGTAGGGCAGTTGGGACGGGTCCATGACCCTACCCTAGGTACGTAGCTTCATCATTAGCCCCCGAATGGATCGAGGTTTGAGTGAGGAAGGAGTTAAGAATTTCCCCGACTCATTTTTCATGCCATGAGCATATCTGGTTTCGGATCAATGAACCTGAGTGATGACAACAACTTCCTTTTCAGTCGCCTTGATCCATTCTTAGTTTTTTGTCGAGTGAGTTTTTTTACTTGAAAGGCTCCGAGTGATGGTGTGGAGGAGATCTTCGGTCTGACAAGTTGTTCTACTGCCCGCAGATTTCGCGGGATCTGAATTTTGGGAAGCGCGCGGGACGGGGGAGGCCACAGTAATCGGATGGGATAGGGCAGAGCTGCCTCGATCCCTGCGCCACCTTTTTTGCCACGTACCGCGTGCGCAATTGTTACGGGATTTGATAGGACCGCCCGGGCCTACCAGTCAGCCACTCGGAAGCGGCCTCATATAAGGCGTTGGACCGGGGTCTCTTGAACAGTGCGTCTCCATTATCTCTTCTCCTCTTCAGGCTCCTTCGTTGCGCTCGCTCTCGCCCCAGCGCCACCGCTCCGTACGCGTCTCACCGGCGACAATGGGGAAGGAGAAGACGGCGGCTCTGGAGCGGGCGAAGAAGGTGACGGCAAAGGCGAAGGGGAAGGCGACCAGTCGGGGTGGATCTTCCTCGTGAACTGGCCTGCCGAAGGGCTGGATCCAGGGCGACTGGATCCGCTCGACGATCACCCAAGAGGATCTCGACGACCTAGCCGAAGGAGGGCTGATCCCCCACGAATCGGCACGGCTTCCGGGGAAGGAATCCGAGCCGCAACCTCGGGAGGGTGAGCGCGTTCTCCTTGCCACCCACGTTGACCGTGGATTTTCCTTGCCTCCTCACCCTTTCTTTCGGGGATTTCTGAACTTCTTTGGGGCACAACTCCACCACTTCACTCCCAACACAATCGTTTATCTCGCCGCTTTCGTTTCTTTGTGTGAGAATTTCCTGGGTTGTCGGCCTCACTGGGGTCTTTTCAAGCACATTTTCACTTGTCGCTCTCAGACGGTGAAAAAGGCCAATCCGAGTGACGAGAGAACTCAAGGTATTCAGATGTGTGGGGGTCTTGGTGTTCAGATGAGAGGGAAAAGTTCCTTTCCGGCCATGATTCTTCCCGACTCGGTCCGTGGATGGCAGTCGACCTGGTTTTACTGCAAAGACTAGTCGACGCCAGGGCAGTCGACTAGCCTCCCTCCTTTTACCATGGACCGAGTGAGGAAACCCTCCTCTTTGAAGGTGCTCCCGGAGGAGAAGGCGTAGGTGAGGGTGCTGGTCGAGCGAGTGGTCCAGCTTATCCGTGACGGGGTCACCAGTATGGATCTCTTGGAGGTCTTCCTCCAGTGGCGCATCCAGCCTCTTCAAGCCCGAGACCATCCGATGTGGATGTATTCGGGTCTTGACGACTCCACTCGGATTCACCCGGAGGAGGTCGATGACGACACACTGGAGAAGTGGCTGTCGGGCATGACCAGAAACAAGGACAACCCCAGGGGAGCCAGGAGAGTTCCGCCATTCGACCAGTCCCATGTACCAGAGAAGGTCCGACTCCAAGCTTTTGATTGTAATCTGAATTCACTCGCGCAGCTGTCTATACCGCGTCGACTGACTTTATTCTTCCTTCTTTCTTTCAGGCCCTTATCGAAATGTATTTAATGCCCAATGGAGAGCAAGAGCAAGATCTGGAAGGAGAGGCGAGCAGCGGCGACAGTGGCGAATGGACTTCTGATGGTGAAGGGGACGGAGAAAGCGACGACTCAAGTGACGAAGAAGAAGTCGAGTCGCCTCCTCGCAGGGAGAGGCGATCCAAGCTTGACCAAGAACGACCGAGCGCCTGCGAAAAGGCGACTGCTCAGGCTGGTCAGTCTTCAAAGCGTCCTCGGATCTCTTCACCGACCCCGACCGAAAAAGTGCCAAAGCATCCCAAAGTTGCAGAGCCGAAGACTCGGAAGGCGTTGCCGAAGATTAAGATTGACATCCCCGTCGCTTCTGCGTGAGTGTCTCCCTTAGTATTCACTCGACGCCTTTTAACCAGACGAACTTTGGAACTGGCAGCGCTGCTACTTCCGGGACCTCAGCTTACAGGGACGAGGATGAGGTAATGGAGGATGTGGTCACTTCCAATCTGGGTATGATTTCTGCCATTCTGTCTTTATTTGTTCGACTCGACTGCAATGTGCACCATTGGGTGATGTGATTTTGGCGATTGAACTTTGCACAGCTCCCAACATTATCGACCTCCCCGATGATGATGAAGAGCCCGAGAGGCCTTTGACGAGGAAGAATAGGCAAGCTCCTGCAAGCAAGGTGTCACAGTCGACGCCAAGGGCGGAACCATTCGTTCAGGACACTGGCGATGCCAATCGGGGTTCTGTTACCTTCGCCGTGCCACTGTCGAGTGCCTTGCCTTCTTCGTCGACTGCTCAGGCCCCTGTCGACCCACCTTCAGTTTTTGCGACCCATCATGTCCCAGAGGACGAAGTGAATGCTGCCACGGAAGCCATACGCCAGGCGGGCACCATGATGGAGAAGATGAAGACGGTGCGGGACGCCACTCAGGCCACCTACGACGCCAGCTCGGCTCTCCAAAGCAACGTTCAGGTTAGTTGGTCACCGCTTGTTCTGTTAGGATATGCTATCTGAAGACTCTTTCCAAAAATCTTTGCATCTGTACACCCACTGGGTGCGTCGATTGAATTTTTGAACTAGTGGGGGCACGCTGAGTGCACCCACTGGGTGTAGTCCCCGAGACTACGGTGGACTGCTGGCAGTCGACTGTAGTCTTTGTATTCTGTCGAGTGTAAACCGAACTGGTAGTTTGTCTCTTCCACTCGGTCTGGTCGAGTGGGATCAGAACCGGTGGGGGCATGCCAAGTGCACCCACTGGGTGTAGTCCCTGAGACCGCGGTCGACTGCTGGCAGTCGACTGTGGTCTGAGTTCTACTTTCTCTCCTTTTTTTACTCCCTGCACTCGACTCCGGCGGGCCGGTCGAGTGGGATTAGAACCGGTGGGGGCATGCAAAGTGCACCCACTAGGTGTAGTCCCCGAGACTATGGTGGACTGCGGGCAGTCGACTGTAGTCTTAGTACTTATTGTCTTTGTCGTTTTTCGCTGTAAAATAACTTCTCCTCTTTGATTTCAGAAATCTTGTGATCTTGGAGCTCGCTTTGCTGACTTGGAGCTGGCCAAGACAGAGCTGCAAAAGGCCAAGGACGGCGCCAATGGTAAGACGACTTTGTCGACTAGTCTGTCTTAGGCTTGAGTACCCTTCTGCTCTTTCTGAATCAAGCATCATTTCTTTGCAGAAAAACTGAGAGAAGCTCTGGCGAAGAAGGATCAGGATTTGGCTGCTGCTTGAAAGGAAGCTGACGACAGAACCACTCTGGCTGAACAGAAACTGGCTTCGGTCAGCCAGTTGGAAGAAGATAATACCAAGATGAAATCTGCTCTAAACGAAGCCAACAAGGAGTGCACGCGCTGGAAGTGTTGGAAATATGCCCTAGAGGTAATAATAAATTAGTTATTATTATATTTCCTTGTTTATGATAATTGTTTATTATCCATGCTAGAATTGTATTGATAGGAAACTCAGATACATGTGTGGATACATAGACAACACCATGTCCCTAGTAAGCCTCTAGTTGACTAGCTCGTTGATCAATAGATGGTTACGGTTTCCTGACCATGGACATTGGATGTCGTTGATAACGGGATCACATCATTGGGAGAATGATGTGATGGACAAGACCCAATTCTAAGCCTAGCACAAAGATCGTGTAGTTCGTATGCTAAAGCTTTTCTAATGTCAAGTATCATTTCCTTAGACCATGAGATTGTGCAACTCCTGGATACCGTAGGAATACTTTGGGTGTGCCAAATGTCACAACGTAACTGGGTGGCTATAAAGGTACACTACAGGTATCTCCGAAAGTGTCTGTTGGGTTGGCACGAATCGAGACTGGGATTTGTCACTCCGTGTGACGGAGAGGTATCTCTGGGCCCACTCGGTAGGACATCATCATAATGTGCACAATGTGACCAAGGAGTTGATCACGGGATGATGTGTTACGGAACTAGTAAAAGGTACTTGCCTGTAACGAGATTGAACAAGGTATCGGGATACCGACGATCGAATCTCGGGCAAGTACAATACCGCTAGACAAAGGGAATTGTATACGGGATTGATCGAATCCTCGACATCGTGATTCATCCGATGAGATCATCGTGGAACATGTGGGAACCAACATGGGTATCCAGATCCCGCCGTTGGTTATTGACCGGAGAACGTCTCGGTCATGTCTGCATGGTTCCCGAACCCATAGGGTCTACACACTTAAGGTTCGATGACGCTAGGGTTATAAAGGAAGTTTGTATGTGGTAACCGAATGTTGTTCGGAGTCCCGGATGAGATCCCGGACGTCACGAGGAGTTCCGGAATGGTCCGGAGGTAAAGATTTATATATGGGAAGTCCTATTTTGGTCACCGGAAAAGTTTCAGGTTTTATCGGTAACGTACCGGGACCACCGGGAGGGTCCCGGGGGTCCACCAAGTGGGGCCAACAGCCCCGGAGGCTTGCATGGGACAAGAGTGGGAAGGGACCAGCCCCTAAGTGGGCTGGTGCGCCTCCCACAAGGCCCAAGGCGCAGCTAGGAGGAGAAGGGGGAAACCCTAGGCGCAGATGGGCCTAAGGCCCACCCTAGGGCGCGCCCCCCTCTCCCCCTCTTGGCCGCCCCCCTTCCATCCCATCTAGGGCTGCCGCCCCCTAGGGGTGGGAACCCTAGAGGGGGCGCACCCTCCTCCCCTTATCCTATAAATAGTGGGGGTTTTGGGCTGCCCGAGACACACGATTTGATCTCTCCCTGGCGCAGCCCTACCTCTCTCCTCCTCGTCTCTTGCAGTGCTTGGCGAAGCCCTGCTGGAGTACCACGCTCCTCCACCACCACCACGCCGTTGTTCTGCTGCTGGATGGAGTCTTCCTCAACCTCTCCCTCTCTCCTTGCTAGATCAAGGCATGGGAGACGTCACCGGGCTGTACGTGTGTTGAACGCGGAGGTGCCGTCCGTTCGGCACTAGGATCTCCGGTGATTTGGATCACGACGAGTACGACTCCTTCAACCCTGTTCTCTTGAACGCTTCCGCATAGCGATCTACAAGGGTATGTAGATGCACTCTCCATCCCCTCGTTGCTGGTTTCTCCATAGGTAGTTCTTGGTGACACGTAGGAAAATTTTGAATTTCTGCTACGTCCCCCAATAGTGGCATCATGAGCTAGGTCTATTGCGTAGATTGTATGCACGAGTAGAACACAAAGTAGTTCTGGGCGTTGATTTTGTTCAATATGCTTACCGTTACTAGTCCAATCTTGTTTCGACGGTATTGTGGGATGAAGCGGCCCGGACCGACCTTACACGTACTCTTACGTGAGACTGGTTCCACCGACTGACATGCACTAGTTGCATAAGGTGGCTAGCGGGTGTCTGTCTCTCCCACTTTAGTCGGAACGGATTCGATGAAAAGGGTCCTTATGAAGGGTAAATAGCAATTGGCATATCACGTTGTGGTTTTGCGTAGGTAAGAAACGTTCTTGCTAGAAACCCATAGTAGCCACGTAAAACATGCAAACAACAATTAGAGGACGTCTAACTTGTTTTTGCAGGGTATGCTATGTGATTTGATATGGCCAAGAAGAATGTGATGAATGATATGTGATGTATGAGATTGATCATGTTCTTGTAATAGGAATCACGACTTGCATGTCGATGAGTATGACAACCGGCAGGAGCCATAGGAGTTGTCTTTATTTATTTATGACCTGCGTGTCAACTTAAACGTCATGTAATTGCTTTACTTTATTGCTAACCATTAGTTGTAGTAGTAGAAGTAGTAGTTGGCGAGACAACTTCATGAAGACACGATGATGGAGATCATGGTGTCATGCCGGTGACAATGATGATCATGGAGCCCCGAAGATGGAGATCAAGAGGAGCAATATGATATTGGCCATATCATGTCATTATTTGATTGCATGTGATGTTTATCATGTTTTTGCATCTTGTTTACTTAGAACGACGGTAGTAAATAAGATGATCCCTCATAATAATTTCAAGAAGGTGTTCCCCCTAACTATGCACCGTTGCGACAGTTCGTTGTTTCGAAGCACCACGTGATGATCGGGTGTGATAGATTCTAACGTTCACATACAACGGGTGTAAGACAGATTTACACACGCGAAACACTTAGGTTGACTTGACGAGCCTAGCATGTACAGACATGGCCTCGGAACACAAGAGACTGAAAGGTCGAGCATGAGTCGTATGGTAGATATGATCAACATGAAGATGTTCACCGATGATGACTAGTCCGTCTCACGTGATGATCGGACACGGCCTAGTTGACTCGGATCATGTAATCACTTAGATGACTAGAGGGATGTCTATCTGAGTGGGAGTTCATAAGATGAACTTAATTATCCTGAACATAGTCAAAAGGTCTTCGCAAATTATGTCGAAGCTCGCGCTTTAGTTCCACTGTTTATATATGTTCCTAGAGAAAATTTAGTTGAAAGTTGGTAGTAGCAATTATGCGGACTAGGTCCGTAAACTGAGGATTGTCCTCATTGCTTCATAGAAGGCTTATGTCCTTAATGCACCGCTCAGTGTGCTGAACCTCGAATGTCGTCTGTGGATGTTGCGAACATCTGACATACATATTTTGATAACTACGTGATAGTTCAGTTAAACGGTTTAGAATTGAGGCACCGAAGACGTTTTTGAAACGTCGCGAAACATATGAGATGTTTCGAGGGCTGAAATTGGGATTTCAGGCTCGTGCCCACGTCAAGAGGTATAAGACCTCCGACGATTTTCTTAGCCCACAAACTAAGGGAGAAAAGCTCAATTGTTGAGCTTGTGCTCAGATTGTCTGAGTACAACAATCATTTGAATCGAGTGGGAGTTGATCTTCCAGATGAGATAGTGATGTTTCTCCAAAGTCATTACCACCAAGCTGCTAGAGCTTCGTGATGAACTATAATATATCAGGGACATATATGATGATCCTTGAGATATTCGCGATGTTTGTAGAAATCAAGAAGGAGCATCAATTGTTGATGGTTGGTGAAACCACTAGTTTCAAGAAGGGCAAGGGAAAGAAAGGGATACTTCATGGAACAACAAATCAGTTGCTGTTCTAGTGATGAAACCCAAAGTTGAACCCAAGCCCGAGACTAAGTGCTTCTGTAATAAAGGGAACAACCACTGGAGCAGAATTACCCTAGATACTTGGTAGATGAGAAGGCTGGCAAAGTCGATAGAAGTATATTGGATATACATTGTGTTAATGTGTACTTTACTAGTACTCCTAGTAGCACCAGGGTATTAGATACCGGTTCGGTTGCTAAGTGTTAGTAACTCGAAATAAAAACTACGGAATAAACGGAGACTAGCTAAAGGTGAGATGACGATATGTGTTGGAAGTATTTCCAAGGTTGATCAAATATCGTACGCTCCCTCTACCATCGAGATTGGTGTTTGCGTTGAGCATAGACATGATTGGATTATGTCTATCGCAATACGGTTATTCATTTAAGGAGAATAATGGTTACTCTATTTATTTGAATAATACCTTCAATGGTCTTACACCTAAAATGAATGGTTTATTGAATCTCGATCGTAGTGATACACATGTTCATGCCAAAAGATATAAGATAGTAATGTTAGTACCACCTACTTGTGGCACTGCCACGTAAGTCATATCAGTATAAAACGCATGAAGAAGCTCCATGTTGATGGATCTTTGGGCTCACACGGTTTTTGAAAAGTTTGAGACATGCGAACCATGTCTATTGGTGTATATGCATGAAGAAACTCCATGCAAATGGACTATTTGGACTCACTTGATTTTGAATCACTTGAGACATGCAAATCATACCACATGGGCAAGATGACCGAAAGCCTCGTTTTCAGTAAAATTGAACTAGAAAGCAACTTGTTGGAAGTAATACATTTTGATGTGTGCAGTCCAATGAGTGCTGAGGCATGTAGTGGATATCGTTATGTTCTTACTTCACAGATGATTTGAGTAGACGTTGAGTATATTTACTTGATTAATCACGAGTCTGAATTATTGAAAGGTTCAAGTAATTCAGGGTGAAGTTGAAAGATCGTCGTGACAAGAGGATAAAAGATCTATGATATGATCATAGAGAGTTTGGCACAGAATTAAGATATTGTGGAAATTGTTTCACAACTAATACAGCCTAGAACACCATAGTGTGATGGTGTGTCCGAACATCATAACTGCACCCTATTGGATATGATGCATACCATGATGTCTCTTATCGAATTACCACGATAGTTTATGGGTTAGGCATTAGAGACAACCGCATTCACTTTAAATAGGACACCACATAATTCCGATGAGATGACACCGTATGAGCTATGGTTTAGAGAAACCTAAGCTGTCATTTCTTAAAAGTTTGGGGCTGCGACGCTTATGTGAAAAAAAAGTTTCAGGCTGATAAGCTCGAACCCAAAGCGGATAAATGCATCTTCATAGGACACCCAAAACAGTTGGGTATACCTCCTGTCTCAGATCCGAAAGCAATAAGGGATTGTTTCTAGAATTGGGTCCTTTCTCGAGGAAAAGTTTCTCTCGAAAGAATTGAGTGGGAGGATGGTGGAGACTTGATAAGGTTGTTGAACCGTCTCTTCAACTAGTGTGTGGCAGGGCACAGGAAGTTGTTCCTGTGGCACCTACACCAATTGAAGTGGAAGCTTATGATAGTGATCATGAAACTTCAGATCAAGTCACTACCAAACCTCGTGGGATGACAAGGATGCGTACTACTTCAGAGTGGTACGTAATCCTGTCTTGGAAGTCATGTTGCTAGACAACAATGAACCTACGAGCCATGGAGAAGCGATGGTGGGCCCGGATTCCGATAAATGGCTCGAGGCCATAAAATCCGAGAGAGGATCCATGTATGAAAACAAAGTGTAGACTTTGGCAGAACGGCTCGATGGTCGTAAGGCTATTGAGTACAGATGGATTTTAAAAGGAAGACGGACAATGATGGTAAGTATCACCATTAAGAAAGCTCGACTTGTCGTTAAGATGTTTTCCTGCAAGTTCAAGGAGTTGACTACGATGAGACTTTCTCACTCGTAGCGATGCTAAGAGTCTGTTGGAATTATATTAGCGATTACTGCATTATTTATGAAATCTTGCAGATAGGATGTCAAAACATTGTTTCCTCGATGATTTTCTTGAGGAAAGGCTGTATGTGATACAACCGGAAGGTTTTGTCAATCCTGAAAGATGCTGATAAGTATGCAAAGCTCCAGCAATCCTTCTAAGGACTGGAGTAAGCATCTCGGAGTTGGAATGTATGCTTTGATGAGATGATCAAAGATTTTGGGTGTATACAAAGTTTATGAGAAACTTGTATTTCCAAAGAAGTGAGTGGGAGCACTATAGAATTTCTGATGAGTATATGTTGTTGACATATTGTGGATCAGAAATGACGTAGAATTTCTGGAAAGCATATAGGGTCATTTGAAAGGTGTTTTTCAATGGAAAGCCTAGATTAAGCTACTTGAACATTAAGCATCAAGATCTATAAGGATAGATCAAAAACGCTTAATGGTACTTTCAAATAAGCACATACCTTGACATGATCTTGAAGGTGTTCAAGATGGATCAGCCAAAGAAGGAGTTCTTGCCTGAGTTGTAAGGTATGAAGTTAAGACTTAAAGCTCGACCACGGCAGAAGAAAGAGAAAGGACGAATGTCGTCCCCTATGCTTTTGTCATAGGCTCTATACGATATGCCATGCTGAGTACCGCACCTGACGTGTGCCTTGCCACATGTCTGGCAAGAGGGTACAAAGGTGATCCAGGAGTGGATCACTAGACAACGGTCAAAAAATGTCCTTGGAGTAATAAGGACATGTTTCTCGATTATGGAGGTGATAAAGAGTTCGGCGTAAAGGGTTACATCGATGCAAGCTTTAACACCTATCCGAATGACTCTGAGTAGCAAACCGGATACGTATAGTGGAGCAACCATTTGGAATAGCTCCAAGTGGAGCGTGGAAGCAGCATTTATAATATGACCTAGAGATTTGCGAAGTACATACGGATCTGAATGTTGCAGACCCGTTGACTAAAACCTCTCTCACAAGCGAAACATGATCAAACCCAGAACTCATTGAGTCTTAATCACGTGATGATGTGAACTAGTTTAGTGACACTAGTAAACTCTTTGGATGTTGGTCACATGGCGATGTGACCTGTGAGTGTTAATCACATGACGATGTGAACTAGATTATTGACTCTAGTGCAAGTGGGAGACTGTTGGAAATATGCGCTAGAGGCAATAATAAATTAGTTATTATTTTATTTCCTTGTTCATGATAATCGTTTATTATCCATGCTAGAATTGTATTGATAGGAAACTCAGATACATGTGTGGATACATAGACAACACCATGTCCCTAGTAAGCCTCTAGTTGACTAGCTCGTTGATCAATAGATGGTTACGGTTTCCTGACCATGGACATTGGATGTCGTTGATAACGGGATCACATCATTGGGAGAATGATGTGATGGACAAGACCCAATTCTAAGCCTAGCACAAAGATCATGTAGTTCGTATGCTAAAGCTTTTCTAATGTCAAGTATCATTTCCTTAGACCATGAGATTGTGCAACTCCCGGATACCGTAGGAATACTTTGGGTGTGCCAAACATCACAACGTAACTGGGTGGCTATAAAGGTACACTACAGGTATCTCCGAAAGTGTCTGTTGGGTTGGCACGAATCGAGACTGGGATTTGTCACTCCGTGTGACGGAGAGGTATCTCTGGGCCCACTCGGTAGGACATCATCATAATGTGCACAATGTGACCAAGGAGTTGATCATGGGATGATGTGTTACGGAACGAGTAAAAGATACTTGCTTGTAATGAGATTGAACAAGGTATCGGGATACCGACGATCGAATCTCGGGCAAGTACAATACCGCTAGACAAAGGGAATTGTATACGGGATTGATCGAATCCTCGACATCGTGGTTCATCCGATGGGATCATCGTGGAACATGTGGGAACCAACATGGGTATCCAAATGCCGCTGTTGGTTATTGACCGGAGAACGTCTCGGTCATGTCTGCATGGTTCCTGAACCCGTCGGGTCTACACACTTAAGGTTCGATGACGCTAGGGTTATAAAGGAAGTTTGTATGTGGCAACCAAATGTTGTTCGCCGGATGAGATCCCGGACGTCATGAGGAGTTTCAGAATGGTCTGGAGGTAAAGATTTATATATGGGAAGTCCTGTTTTGGTCACCGGAAAAGTTTCGGGTTTTATCGGTAATGTACCGGGACCACCGGGAGGGTCCCGGGGGTCCAACAAGTGGGGCCAACAGCCTCGGAGGCTTGCATGGGCCAAGAGTGGGAAGGGACCAGCCCCTGAGTGGGCTGGTGCGCCTCCCACAAGGCCCAAGGCGCAGCTAGGAGGAGAAGGGGGAAACCCTAGGCGCAGATGGGCCTAAGGCCCACCCTAGGGCGCGCCCCCCTCTCCCCCTCTTGGCCGCCCCCCTTCCATCCCATCTAGGGCTGCCGCCCCCTAGGGGTGGGAACCCTAGAGGGGGCGCACCCTCCTCCCCTTATCCTATAAATAGTGGGGGTTTTGGGCCGCCCGAGACACACGATTTGATCTCTCCCTGGCGCAGCCCTACCTCTCTCCTCCTCGTCTCTTGCAGTGCTTGGCGAAGCCCTGCTGGAGTACCACGCTCCTCCACCACCACCACGCCGTTGTGCTGCTGCTGGATGGAGTCTTCCTCAACCTCTCCCTCTCTCCTTGCTGGACCAAGGCATGGGAGACGTCACCGGGCTGTACGTGTGTTGAACGCGGAGGTGCCGTCCATTCGGCACTAGGATCTCCGGTGATTTGGATCACGACGAGTACGACTCCTTCAACCCCGTTCTCTTGAACGCTTCCGCATAGCGATCTACAAGGGTATGTAGATGCACTCTCCTTCCCCTCGTTGCTGGTTTCTCCATAGATAGATCTTGGTGACACGTAGGAAAATTTTGAATTTCTGCTACGTCCCCCAACAGGAAGAAGGACAATCTCGACCTGTGCGAGAAGATGGAAGGCATCGCTCGCAGGAGGGACGATCTGGAGAGCTATCTGAGGAGCCTTGCCAAGAAGTTGTTCATCAAGCTTGAAGGTGCACATTTTGTTCCGACTGATTTTTTTTGTGTCGACTCAGCATACGAAAATTGACTTTTCCTTGGATCGTGAATGCAGAGTTTTGCCAGAACTTCGAGGAGGAGACTAGGCGGATTGAGCCAGGTTTGGACCCAATCAATTCTCCCGTGAAAGATGAAACTGCCATGAATTTGCTCCGACTAGAATCCCGCATCGACGGTGTTGTGGACTACTTGGCTCGACTGAAGGTCGCTATGTCACGGATCGACCCGGCACTTTGGCCAGAGGCCACGCTCCGGAGTGATCTTGAGTCCCTGTTGACTTGACTTAACGAGATCCCTGACTGAGTGCAGGAGTGGAAGAAATCTTCTGCCCGGTGTGGTGCTGATGTTGCTCTGTCTTTGGTTCGTGTCCATTGCAAGGAGGTGCGACAAGATAAGCTGGCAGCAATCAAGGTCGCCAACACCCAGAAGCATGACTTCCGATCTTTTATGGAGACTTTCATCGCTGCAGCCACTCGGATCACCGACGGTGTCGACCTAGACGAGTTCGTCGAGCCTGCTAGTCCTTCTCCCGCAGAGTGAACAAACTTTTATGCCTCACCTTAAATTTGCCTTGGAATGCCGAGTGATTTTTGTAACCGTTAAGCTCTTTCGGGCTGAATGCCCGAGCACTTCGATCTGTGCTCCGGACCCTTTGGGATTTATTTGAACTTGGTTTATCATTGAATGTCTTCACGAATCCTCCGTCGAGTGGAACTCGTTCTTCACTCGAGACAACTTTTGTATTTGTGGCGCAGCCCCGAAGGAGAAGGTAGCAGTCGACCTGTACCTCGTCATCCTTGCGGGTCGGTGATGGAGCGCACGTTGTATTTGTGGTGAAGCTCCCAAGGAGAAGGTGGCAGTTGACCTGCACCTCGTCGTCCTTGTGGGTCGGCGATGGAGCACACGTTGTATTTGTGGCGAAGCTCCCAAGGAGAAGGCGGCAGTCGACCTGCACCTCGTCGTCCTTGCGGAGTGGGCGATGGAGCGCACATTGTATTTGTAGCGAAGCTCCCAAGGAGAAGGTGGCAGTCGACCCGCACCTCGTCGTCCTTGCGGAGTGGGCGATGAAGCGCACATACTTAGGCGAGTACTGGACTGCAGCTAAGCCCCCGAGTGGGAGGCTGGCTCGCCACTCGGTAGGATTTTCAAACACTTAGGCGAGTACTGGACTGCAGCTAAGCCCCCGAGCGGGAGGGTCGCTCACCACTCGGTAGGATTTTCAAATACTTAGGCGAGTACTGGACTGCAGCTAAGCCCCCGAGCGGG
>NC_057809.1:108998657-108999256 GCF_018294505.1 Triticum aestivum
TGTATTTGTGGCGAAGCTCCCAAGGAGAAGGTGGCAGTAGACCTGCACCTCGTCGTCCTTGCGGAGTGGGATGGAGCACACATTGTATTTGTGGCGAAGCTCCCAAGGAGAAGGTGGCAGTCGACCTGCACCTCATTACTGCAGAGTGGGATGGAGCGCACGTTGTATTTGTGGCGAAGCTCCCAAGGAGAAGGTGGCAGTCGATCTACACCTCGTCACTGCAGAGTGGGATGGAGCGCACGTTGTATTTGTGGTGAAGCTCCCAAGGAGAAGGTGGCAGTCGACTTGCACCTCGTCGTCCTTGAGGATTGAGATGTGTTTTGTACTTAGGCGAGCACTGGACTGCAGCTAAGCCCCCGAGTGGGAGGCTGGCTCACCACTCGGTAGGATTTTCAAATACTTAGGCGAGTACTAGACTGCAGCTAAGCCCCCGAGCGGGAGGGTCGCTCACCACTCGGTAGGATTTTCAAATACTTAGGCGAGTACTGGACTGCAGCTAAGCCCCCGAGCGGGAGGGTCGCTCACCACTCGGTAGGATTTTCAAATACTTAGGCGAGTACTGGACTGCAGCTAAGCCCCCGAGTGGGAGGCTGGCTCAC
>NC_057809.1:108999266-109086350 GCF_018294505.1 Triticum aestivum
TTTCAAATACTTAGGCGAGTGCTGGACTACAGCTAAGCCCCCCGAGTGGGAGGGTCGCTCACCACTCGGTATGATTTTCAAATACTTAGGCGAGTACTGGACTGCAGCTAAGCCCCCGAGTGGGAGGGTGGCTCACCACTCGGTAGGATTTTCAAATACTTAGGCGAGTACTGGACTGCAGCTAAGCCCCCGAGTGGGAGGGTCGCTCACCACTCGGTAGGATTTTCAAATACTTAGGCGAGTACTGGACTGCAGCTAAGCCCCCGAGCGGGTGGCTGGCTCGCCACTCGGTAGGATTTTCAAATACTTAGGCGAGTACTGGACTACAACTAAGCCCCCGAGTGGGAGGCTGGCTCACCACTCGGTAGGATTTTCAAATACTTAGGCGAGTACTGGACTGCAGCTAAGCCCCCGAGCGGGAGGCTGGCTCACCACTCGGTAGGATTTTCAAATACTTAGGCGAGTACTGGACTGCAACTAAGCCCCCGAGTGGGAGGTTGGCTCACCACTCGGTGGGATTTTCAAATACTTAGGCGAAACGGGTTCGCAGCTAAGCCCCCGAGTGGGAGGCTGGCTCACCACTCGGTAGGAAATTATTTTTACAAACTTAGGCGAAACGGATTTGCAGCTAAGCCACCCACTGGGGGATTTCTCACGCAAACAAAAACAATAACAATCATTGGGAAAATTATAATGCTCTTGTCTTTGATAAATAAACTACAGGAGTTTTTCTTATTACATCTCATCCGAGTGAGAATTCAAGTATAAAAGGGGCGGAGTAGCTCCGCATTCCAGGCTCGTGGCTCATCAATCTGGCGATCGACGTTATAGAGGTGGTACGCTCCATTGTGGAGGACTCTGGTGACTATGAAGGGGCCTTCCCAAGTAGGAGCGAGTTTGTGTGGTTTCTGTTGATCCACTCGGAGGACTAAGTCTCCTTCTTGGAAGGCTCAACTCTTCACATTTCTGGCATGGAATCGACGCAAGTCTTGCTGATAGATGGTCGATCAAATCATGGCCATTTCTCTTTCTTCTTCCAGGAGGTCAACTGCGTCCTGCCGGGCTTGTTCTGCTTCATCTTCAGAGTAGAGCTCGACTCGGGGGGCGTTGTGAAGCATGTCACTCGGCAAGACTGCTTCGGCTCCGTAGACCAGAAAGAATGGGGTTCTTCCGGTCGATCGGTTCGGGGTTGTACTCAATCCCCAAAGAACTGATGGAAGCTCGTCGACCCATGCACCTGCTGCGTGCTTGAGATCACGCATCAATCGAGGTTTCAGTCCTTTGAGAATTAGGCCATTTGCTCTTTCCGCTTGTCCATCCGACTGGGGGTGAGCGACTGAAGCATAGTCGACTCATGTGCCCTGAGAGGCGCAAAAGGCCCTGAATTTGTCGGAATCGAAGTTTGACCCATTGTCAGTGATGATGCTGTGCGGAACTCCATATCTGAATATCAACTCTCTAATGAAACTGATAGCAGTGCAAGCATCAAGATTCTTGATAGGCTTAGCTTCAATCCATTTGGTGAACTTGTCGACTGCTACTAGCACATGAGTGAAGCCGCTCCTGCCCGTTCTCAGTGGTCCAACCATGTCCAGCCCCCAAACAGCGAAGGGCCAGACGAGTGGAATGGTTTTCAGGGCTGACGCGGGCTTGTGCGACATATTGGAGTAATACTGACATCCTTCACATTTGTCGACTATCTCTTTCGCCATTTCATTGGCCTTTGGCCAGTAGAATCCCGCTCGGTATGCTTTAGTCACAATGGTCCGAGAGGATGCATGATGAACATAGGTCCCCGAGTGGATATCATCAAGGATCATCTGACCTTCTTCTGGTGTTATACACTTCTGACTGACTCCAGTCGCGCTTTCTCTATACAACTGTCCCTTTATGACTGTAAAGGCCTTGGATCGACGGACGATCTGTCGAGCCTCTTCTTCGTCCTCTGGGAGTTCTTTCCTTAGGATGTACGCGATGTACGGTATTGTCCAGTCGGGAGTGATGACCAAGACTTCCATGATCAGGTCGACCACAGCTGGAACTTCAACTTCAGTCGGATCCGTGGCACTTTTTGGCTGCGGGGCCTCTTCAGTGAAGGGATCCTCCTGAACTGATGGTGTGTGGATGTGTTCCAAAAACGCATTGCTGGGAATGGCTTCTCTTTTGGAACCTATTTTTGCCAAATCATCAGCTGCTTGATTTTTCAGTCAGGGTATGTGATGAAGCTCTAACCCCTCGAATTTCTTCTCCAGCTTTCTCACTGCATTGCAATAACCAGTCATGGCTGGACTTCTGACGTCCCATTCCTTCATCACCTGATTAACCACCAAATCTGAGTCGCCATAGACCATGAGGCGACGGACGCCGAGTGAAATGGCCATGCGCAACCCATATAAAAGTGCTTCATATTCCGCCTCGTTATTGGAGGAATCAAAGTGGATTTGAAGAACATATCTGAGCTTATCTCCTCGGGGGGAGACCAACACCACCCCGGCACCAGAACCATTCAGCATTTTGGAACCGTCGAAGAACATGGTCCAATGCTCCGAGTGAACCTGAGTCGGCAGTTGCTGTTCAATCCACTCGGTGACGAAATCTGCTATTGCCTGGGACTTGATAGCTTTCTTTGCCTCAAACCTGATATCTAGGGGAAGGAGTTCAATCGCCCATTTTGCCACTCGACCAGTTGCATCTCTGTTATGCAGGATCTCTGACAATGGAGCGTCGCTGACGACTGTAATGGAATGATCAAAGAAGTAGTGAGCAACTTTCTTTGTGGTCATATAAATCCCATATACAAGCTTGTGATAATGAGGATATCTTTGCTTCGACGGGTCAAAACTTCAGAAATATAATATACTGGGCGCTGAACTTTGAAGGCTTTTCCTTCTTCTTCCCGCTCGACCGTAAGTATCGTACTGACGACTTGTCCCGTGGCTACGATGTAAAGCAGCAAAGGCTCCTTGCTGATTAGGGCAGCAAGCACCGGCTGGGTGGAGAGCAGAGCTTTGAGCTCTGCAAACGCTGCATCAGCTTCGGGAGTCCACTCGAACTTGTCGGACTTCTTCATCAATCGGTAAAGAGGCAATGTCTTTTCACCGAGACGAGATATGAATCGACTTAAAGCGGCCAAGCAACCAGTAAGCTTCTGGACGTCGTGCACTCACACAAGACTTCTCATTCGGAGTATAGTACCAACTTTTTCTGGATTGGCGTCGATTCCCCGTTCGGAAATGAGAAAACCGAGTAATTTTCCGCCAGGAACTCCGAATGTGCACTTTGATGGATTAAGCTTGATATTATACCTCCTGAGGTTGGCAAAGGTTTCAACAAGGTCAGTCAGCAGGTCGAAACCCTTCCGTGACTTGACCACAATATCATCCATGTATGCTTCCACATTCCGACTGATTTGAGTGAGCAAACACTTCTGAATCATCCTCATGAATGTGGCTCCGGCATTCTTGAGGCCGAACGGCATGGTAACATAACAGAAGCACCCGAATGGAGTGATGAAAGCTGTTTTTATCTCGTCAGGTCCATACAGACGGATCTGATGGTACCCGGAATAGGCGTCTAAAAAAGACAGTCGCTCACATCCCGCAGTCGAGTCGACTATCTGGTCGATGCGGGGGAGAGGAAAATGATCTTTCGGGCATGCCCGATTGATATGTTTAAAGTCAATGCACATGCGAAGTGACTTGTCCTTCTTGGGGACCATGACAACGTTGGCGAGCCACTCGTTGTGGTAGATCTCTCGGATGAACTCTGCTGCTAAGAGCCGAGCCACCTCCTCGCCAATAGCCTTTCTCTTCTGGACGGCGGACCGTCGGAGATGTTCTTTGACAGGTTTTATTTTTGAGTCGACTCATAGGCGATGCTCAGCCAGCTCCCTGGGAACACCTGGCATGTCAGAAGGCTTCCATGCGAAAATGTCCCAGTTCTCATGGAGGAACTGGATGAGCGCTTCTTCCTATTTGGAGTTGAGTGTTGTTGAGATATGAGTTGGAGCAGCGCTGGGATCGGTCGGGTGGATGTGAGCTATCTTCATTTCGCCAGACGACTGAAAAGTTGATTCTATAGCGGGCTTCTTGGCTCGCAACAAATCACTCGGGTCTGTAGTCTTCTGGTATTCCTGCAGCTCTACCACTGCCATCTGAGCATCAGCGATCTTTGAACCTTTCTAAAAACACTCTTCTGCTTTCTTCCGATTGCCCGTAATAGTGATCACACCTTTGGGACCAGGCATCTTCAATTTGAGATACACATAACATGGTCGAGCCATGAAGTGTGCATAAGCCGGCCTGCCCAAAATAGTGTGATACACACACTGGAAATCTACAACTTCGAACATCAACTTTTCTTTGCGATAATTCTTGGAATCACCGAAAACCACATCAAGAGCAATCTGGCCGAGTGACTCAGCCTTCTTTCCAGGAATGACTCCATGGAAACTCATGTTGCTGGTACTGAGTCTGGACATCGGAATGTCCATCCCTTTCAATGTCTCAGGATATAGTATGTTCAAACCACTGCCACCATCCATCAAGACTTTGGTCAGTCGAGTGCCTTCAATGACTGGGTTGACCACCAAAGCTTGCCTCCCAGGGGTGGCAATGTGCGTTGGATGATCGGACTGGTCGAATGTGATGGCAGTCTGAGACCACTTCAGATAACTGGGTGTCGCCGGAGCAACCATATTCACCTCTTGGTTGATAACTTTCAGTCGACTTTTGCTTTCAACATCAGCAAAAATCATCAAGGTGGAATTGACCTGGGGGTATCCATCGTCACTATCTTCCTTGTCCTCAACTTTGTCCGACTCCTTTTCCTTATCTTTGGGCTGCTTGCCCTGGAACTGCTGGATCAAGAGTCGACACTGTCGAGTGGTATGTTTCGGGTAAATGAAATTACCCTCTTCATCTTTCTTGGTGTGGATGTGACATGGTAAATCCAACACATCATTTCCGTCCTGGTCTTTAACCTTCTTGGGGTTCCAAGGTCCTTTGGGTTTCCCCTTAAACTTTCCTTGAGTTACAGCCAAGGCTTCCCCAGGAGCAGCTGGCTCGGCTTTCCGCTTCTGTTTCTGATTGGAATTTCCTCCGGTTTCTTGAGCGACTGACTTGAGCTTGCCACTCCTGAGTCGATCCTCATCTTCACCATTAGCGTACTTGGTGGCAATCTCCATCATCCGATGCAGAGACATATCTCCGGTTCGACCGAATTTCAGATTCAGTTCTCTGTACTTGACGCCTTCTTTGAAGGCACAGACTGCTTGGTGGTCAGGCACATTTTCTACCGTGTGATGTAACGTGATCCATCTCTGGATGTAATCCCTCAAAGTTTCATTCGGCTTCTGCACGCAAGACCGCAGTTCCGTCAGCCCTGCCGGCCGCTTGCATGTTCCTTCAAATGTGGTGACAAACACTCGGGCGAGATCTTCCCAAGTGTAAATGCTGCTGGGTGCTAACTGGTTCAGCCACGCTCTGGCCGAGCCCTCCAACATGAGAGGCAGGTGCTTCATGGCCACTTCATCATTGCCGCCGCCAATCTGGACGGCCACTCGGTAGTCTTCAAGCCAAGTATCGGGCTTGGACTCACCAGTGAACTTACTGACTCCAGTCGTCAACCTGAAGTTGGGAGGAATCACAGCGGCCCTGATGGCTCTACTAAAGCACTCTGACCTAGAAACATGTACTCTGCTGCTGGTAGGTGCATCTCTGTCGCGACCTTCTTGGTGAGCTCTGTTCCTGTCGACCAAACCTTGAACAAGAATCTATCTCGCATCAAAGCCTGGCTCCCTGGGGTCGACTGGAATCCTTCGCCCAACACTATGAGGGCGCCTGTCATCCTGCTGTCGAGGCGCATATGACCCGCTCCTCGGAGGAGGGGTGGGCACTCGACGTCGATCGTCACGATCGAATCGGTGATCATATTGTTCACGGTTCCCATACTGATTACGCCGGTCCCCACGTCCCTCACACCTCGGGGGCGATCTTGGGCTATGAGCCGACTGGACTGTGTCTGCAGCAACGGATATGCTATGAATCCTGTTCCGCGACTGAGAATTAGCGGAATTCTGGTCTCCTGCTGCCCGGAGCAACGCTCTGATCTGCAGCAAGCCTCTGCCAGCCTCCGACTGGGAAGGCTGGATCGACTCTGCTATACGGGCTGCAGCTGCTAAATTCTAAATCGGAGTTCGATATACCTGCGGGGGCGGAAAGAGTTGACGTCGACTGGATTCTGGAACCCGTTGTTGCACACGCTCGTCGAGTGCTCGCTGGAGGTTCTCCAGTCGAGTGCGCTCGGCCAAGTTTGCTAGGCGCGCGTCCTCCAAGGCACGAGCCTCGGGGGTTTCTCCAACGATAGGAGTATGAAGTGCATCCATGTTCCGGCGACAAAGTTCTTCTCTCTGCAGCGACGTGAGAGGCTCGGGGAGATATTCCTCATGGGGACACGACGAGTCGCCTCCACCTGCGCCTCCGTCGGTGCGGGGAAAACCGGGAGGACTGGGCGGTCCATCGACCATCAGAACCTCCGCCGCCGGATCACTGCTGTCGCACTCAGATGCGGTCTCTGCGGAGCCAGTCGACAGATCGAACAGGCCGTAGAGATATTCGTCAGGCTCGATCACCGTGACTTGAGGGGTGGCCGACTGGCGTGCCACCGCGTGTCTCACCCACCGCTGAAGTCTCGACCGACCGGAGCGCTTGCGCCGGCGGGAAACAGGAAGGGAGGACAACACATGAGCCGACTGGTAGGGGGTCGATGGTTGCCACAAGAGAACGCCGCGGACGCACGCGCTAAAGTGCGTTGCCCCGCGGACGAGGAGTGCGTCCACGTTGAGCGGAGCCTCCTGAAGCCAAGCGGAGTCGTCGGCGATGAACGTGAGCGCACCGAGACGGATCTCGCGGCCCTCCACCAAAACTCCGCCAGAAACCATGATGATTTGGATCGGAAAAGATCGCAACTCCTCCAACAAATCACTAAAACACCAGCCCCACGGTGGGCGCCAACTGTCGTGGTTCTAAGTCTGATAGTAATGTAGGGGGGTAGGTATGGAGAGGCAAGATCTTAGCTATAGAGAAGTTGTAAGCACACGAGGTTTATGAGTTCAGGCCCTTCTTGGAGGAAGTAATAGCCCTGCGTCTCGGTGCCCGGAGGCGGTCGACTGGATTATGCGTGTATGGTTTACAGGGTTGCGAACCCTTTACACTGAGGAGGGGGGTGGCTTATATAGAGTTCGCCGGACCCCTTCGGCCCTCAGTTGTGCAGGGTTTAAATACATTAAGGTCGGGCATTACTGGTAACGCCCCTAATAAAGTGCTATGATAACCATAAAAGCTACTTAATAACCGACCGTTAGCATGCGGAGTGCCTTTAGGTCTCCTGACCGTCGAGTGGTTTGGTCTTGGTCGAGTGTCTTCGAGTCTGTCGAGTGGAACACCTCCATGTCGATTGAAAGGTGATTTCTTCTAGAGATGTCCTTGGGTAGGGCAGTTGGGACGGGTCCATGACCCTACCCTAGGTACATAGCTTCAACAGTCAACTTATTCAAATCAAGTCTACGATATAAAGAGAGAGGCATAACACTAACACCGGCTCCAATATCACATAAAGCAGTTTTAACATAGTTTCTTTTAATGGAGCATGGTATAGTTGGTACTCCAGGATCTCCTAGTTTCTTTGGTATTCCACCCTTAAAAGTTTAATTATCAAGCATGGTGGAAATTTCAGCTTCCAGTATCTTTCTTTTATTAGTAACAATATCTTTCATGTACTTAGCATAAGGGTTCATTTTAAGCATATCAGTCAAACGCATACACAAAAAGATACGTCTAATCATTTCAGCAAAGCGCTCAAAATCTTCATCATCCTTTTTCTTGGATGGTTTAGGAGGAAATGCATGGGTTTCTGAACCCATGGTTCTCTTTCTTTACCATGCTTCCTAGCAATGAAGTCTCACTTATCATAATGTTGATTCTTTGATTGTGGGTTATCAAGATCAACAACAAGTTCAATCTCTACATCATTGTTATTGCTAGGTTGAGCATCAACATGAACATCATCATTAACATTATCACTAGGTTCATGTTCATTACCAGACTGTGTTTCAGCATCAGAAATAGAAATATCATTGGGATTCTCAGGTGTGTCTACAACAGGTTCACTAGAAGCATGCAAAGTCCTATCATTTTTCTTGTTCTTCCTTTTAGAAGAACTAGGTGCATCAACATTAGTTCTCTGAGAATCTTGCTCAATTCTCTTAGGATGGCCCTCAGGATACAAAGGTTCCTGAGTCATTTTAGCCCCTCTAGTCATAACTCTATCAGCATTATCATTTTTCTTATTATTTAATTCATTGAGCAAATCATTCTGAGCCTTAAGTACTTGTTCTACTTAGTGGTAACTGACGGTGTCCTGGACTAGGGGGTACTCATCACATCGTCTCCCGATCAGTTGGATTGGGCCGAGGACCCCCATGGCCGCATACTCATGGGCCAGTTCGGACAGCTGCCGCATACAAGGAAGATTCCACAAGACTTGGCGATCAAGACAAGGACTCCACCCCACCGGCGTATTCGGCTAGGACTCTTGTTATCCTATTCCTCTGGTGCATTATATAAACCGAGGCCAGGCTAGTCGATACAATATATACATACAATCATACCATAGGCTAGCTTCTAGGGTTTAACCTCTACGATCTCGTGGTAGATCAACTCTTGTACTACCCATATCATCAATATTAATCAAGCAGGACGTAGGGTTTTACCTCCCTCAAGAGGGCTCGAACCTGGGTAAAACTTCGTGTCCCCTGCCTCCTGTTACCATCGATCCTAGACGCACAGTTCGGGACCCCCTACCCGAGATCCGCCGGTTTTGACACCGACATTGGTGCTTTCATTGAGAGTTCCGCTGTGTGATCGACAAAAGGATCAATGGCTCGCCGGCAGATCAACTGCGACTTCGGCGTCTCCGTCACCAGTTCGACTGGTCACCTTGGTTCGACCAAGAATTGCGCCCCATGTTCGGATCACCATGTTCGAACGAGGGCCTTCATCAAACATCAACTCCGATCTCTATCAAGATCACGGAGGAATCATCTATGGAGCTCGGGGGCTCAACGTCAACATTACCCTCAAGCGACCGTGCTGTTTTTTTGGACAGCGAACTCGTATCTGCCGCCACCACCTCCTCGAGTATCGCTTTGACGATCGCTTTGGTGGAATTGTGCGGAATTGAGTCTTTAACAATCCTGGAAAATTTTGTCGAGTTCCAATGGAGGAATCTCTGGCAATCCACGATATACCGGAGCCCTGTCAAATTTGGATGGGAATTTGGATGAGTTTAGGGCGTGGTGTCCAGCTTCTAGCTCGAACGTCCTTTGTAAGATCCAACCGTTGATCGGCTGCGGAATTCCTATATCTACCACCTCTCAAAATTTCAGCTCGATCCGACCGTCCAAACTCCGGGAACCTTCCGATTAGTGCATCACTTTTCGGATTTGTTTTCTGCGCGAAAACGAATCTGACCCGAGTTCATCTTTTTTATGAACGGGATTTCGGACATCCCTTTTGAAGGAAGTTTTGTATGGGGTATTGTGTTTTGTTTCCGAACACATCCCACTAACTTTAAGATCTTTTGAACATGATCTTCAACATCATGCTGGTGTTAAACCAGTCTGGCAATATTACTCCACGGCTGCCGACCTGCGCTAGACACGTCATCACTTTAGCTGAGCTCAACTTCTTCGGATCATCATCTCGGCAAGCCGAACAAGAGTCCGGCATCGCGAAGGATAAATCATCATCAACATCGCTGCCCCACGGATTACACGGAGCGGGCATACCGGCATCGCCGCACGGTCGCTTCATCAAGCCGGCATCGACCATGTCACGACCTGCATCGACAGGGCTGCACTATTGCTTCTTCAAGCTGGTGTCCATCACGCCGACCTACTTCAACTCATCGGCTGACGTCGAGGCTTCGACATCTCGGCTGGATCGGGGGCTTCGCCATCTCTTCATCAACCTACTCCGGACACTTCGGTGTCACTAGTCGACCAGCTCCGTCACGTTAGCCGGGCCGAGGGCTTTGCCTCGGCGAGTCAACCTTTACCAGCATTGCCATGCCGTCGTTTTATCGCCCATCAGGCAATGGGTGTGCGGAGGGAGTCCCAATTTTGGGAATCACCTTCCTTCGGATTGCTACAACAAATAAACCAGGTCTATCAAATGGTGACCGCATTAACGACGGTCGCGTGGTGGTTCGATCAGTTTCCGTACATAGTCCGGCGAACGCCGCATCCGGAGCTCGGACTGACCTGTGAATTCAGGCTTTGCCACGCCTTTGCTACATCACGTCGACGCCCTGCATCGACATTGACTTTGGCGCCAGGCCATATTTCTTCTATTCCTCACTTTGCATAAATTATTTATTATGCAACATTTTTTAATTATTATTATTACTATTATCTCCGGTTTGCACTATTTTTTGTGCACAGGAAAATGATCCGGGGACTTCGGCGTCACTCTGCCGGTCTGCATTGACCGTGCTATGTCACCATTCGGTGTGTCGATCTCTCCGCTCCACCACCTCGGGACCAGCTTGGGGGATGAAACCTTGCCCTGCATCAAGCTCGGACCGCGTCATCAATACCGAACACATTAACCAGCTAAGTCGCTTTCATGCTCAAAGCTTTAATTTCTAACTTGCGTTCGGTTCGACCAAGCATTATAATTTTTTGGAAAAAAGTTGCTTGTAAAAAATTTCCTTGTCCAAACTTTGTTTGTGACGCATAAATTCAAATACCTTCATTTGTGGGCTTCCTTCATGAAGCTTTTCCACTTGCATATGATTATACTTGTACGGCTGCGTTCCTTGTTCGTGTATTACGCCACAATATGCACCATATTGACTTAAGCGATTTGCAAGCTGAGTTGCCTCGCTCCTGTGTTTACCCCTACGTTCCCGATTGTTCGGCTAGGGAGTACCTCTGCGATTGTCACGACCGGGTCACCCGAGCCGGACCTCAGACTGGGTGAAACTGAAAGCTAGCGCTCTTATAGTTTTCAATGATGGTCGGCACACAACGGAACTCATGAGTACAAAAAATCTATTGCACAAGTCTCATAATAACAATGAGCACCGAAGAAAGGTATCGGTGGGGGTACTATTTTCTTCGAAGATGCTTCTTACACTTCACGGTAATATAGCATAAGTTCCCTGAGCGTGCTTTGTCTGTTACAGCCTTATGGCCTGATTGCCTGGTTATTGGAAACACCGTCGATATTCTCGACCGATGGAGTACATAATACTTTTCAGTCCTTGACCAAAGAGGGAGAAGCTGACGGTCGGTTAAGACGCGTTTAAAGTTCGGTTGAACATAGATATGATATAAGTACTTCGGTACATGCAATCATTCTTCTACCCAAGTCACTTGGGGGCTTTTAAGTTTATTTGAGCCATTTTATAATAAGTGTTCTTCTTCTTAGTCGTTGCAAAGTTTTATTATTATTTAGCACTCCTTTTTTTGACACGAGTGTGCGGTCACTAGCCGGGGAGCCTAATTTCTCTCTCAAAGCCGCTAGAGTTTAGTTTACTAAACTGGTCTGATGAGAAGTACTCCGACCTCGGGATGGGAGGTTGAAGCCGTAGGCTGACCCGCTCGAAGTCTTGAGATAGGATGTATCATGTTAAAGCATGACAGAAGCACTTCTTTTTTCTAAGACCAACTTTCGGATTGGCACCGAACACTTGATATTGTTCGGACGTCATGTTTTTACTGACGTTTCTTGGTTTTCCAAGCTTTTTGGCACTTTTAAACTATTTGTGCTTTTCCAACATTAGTCTCGTAGTGCAACGCCGGACACCTTTAGGGATTCAGAAAAAACATTCTCAGATATTGCTATATATGCATCGGTTTCGAATTGTCTTCGGTCAATAGTTGGGTTGCCCGGCTCCTGCACTTGCTTCCTACGTTCCGTTTTGTTCGGCTAGGCATGCAAAGGGAGAACCACTGCGACTGTGCTTCCAGCTCACATGGTTAAGCACCTTAGTGGAGAAAGCCGAAAACTGACTTTCACAATAAGCGTAAACTGGTCAGCGATCCGATGACTATGTTAAATGATGGGCCGTTCATAACATTGGCCAAAGTGTTTATGGCTTGACCCCGACTGTCGCCGAACACTACCGGGGGCTATTAACCGGCCTCCCAAACTAAATCCTCCATATTTTTCTCTTACATTAGAGCTGAGGTTTAATGATCATGCTTAGCATGAAAACCCAAAGAAAGGAACCGATAGCGGGACTATTTTCTTTGGAAGACATTTCTTCTGTTAAAACTCCATGCGTACCTTTGTTTATAAAACTGTATGGCCAGATTGCCTTGTTTGTTGTAAATCTTTGCCCTCATAAAGGCTTTATAAAGTAGGACAAACACTCCTCGGCTACTGGCCGAGGAGGTGGAAGCCGATGATCGGTCAACAAAGTTTTGTACAATGCGGATCCGAGCATTAATGACGTAAAGTACTTGGATACATAGAGTCATTACACATAATTTGTGATTTTACTATGGATATTGATCCTTAATTCGGCCACCCGTGCCCGCATTAAGGCTCGGGGGCTACTGGGCTTCGGGCTTATTATTTACAAATATTAAAGGGGCACATCGATCCCCTGATCTGGTGTTACCACCCGACCAGTGTCTCAGGGGCTACTGCATTGCTTGTCCAATACAGAAAATTTTATGTGCAATATAGTTTCCGAGGATATTTTGATCCTCAGGTTGGTCGGCCGCACCCAACCTGAGTCTCGAGGACTAAGCACGCCGCTTTTAGTGTCCCGAAGTATTCTGTCGAGCTTGGACTTGATCCTTAGGCCGATTTTGCAAATCAACCTGAGTCTCAGCGGCTACTCGGATCAGCAGTCTTACGTCATCCTTCAGGTGCATCTCGAGTTTTAGACCGATACACACCTTGAGGGCTACTGGCTATATATCTCGGCAGAGAATAAATTGGAATAATAAAAAATATTGACAAAAAATCGGCCCACAGTCGGGGTGGTGCACCACCTCGGAAGCAGTCCGGCATAAAGCTCGGGCGCTAGTGGCTGGCTCTATAGAGGGCATTTCCGGCATTAAGCTCGGCTAAACTGCTTCAACTTTTTTGAACCAAGGTGATATGACACCTCAGATATAGTCCGGCGTTGAAGCTCGGATATAGTCCGGCGTTGGAGCTTGGATACATTCCGGCGTTGGAGCTCGGAAGCGGTCCGGCATTGGTGCTCGGCCGCAAAGGATACCTCGAATGCAGTCCGGCGTTAGAGCTCGGACGTAAGAGGACACTGCCTCCCGGGAACAACTTCAAACCCGAGGTGTGGCATAAAAATAACAAGGCATTGATAAAGGCCGGAAACTTAAAGGGTCTCCTCGGATACATGACGTGTAAACTCGCCGAATGCATTTCAGCGATCCTCAAGATTGAAAATGAGAAGATTTATTGAACTAGTTTTGAAGACCGTCGACCGAAGATGAAGAATGGTTCGGAAGAATCGAGGAGCGTCCCTAACTTAAAGACCGGTTCAGGGGCTACCGATGGTGTCCTGGACTAGGGGGTACTCATCACATCGTCTCCCGATCAGCTGGATTGGGCCGAGGACCCCCATGGCCGCATACTCATGGGCCAGTTCGGACAGCTGCCGCATACAAGGAAGATTCCACAAGACTTGGCGATCAAGACAAGGACTCCACCCCACCGGCGTATTCGGCTAGGACTCTTGTTATCCTAGGCCTCTGGTGCATTATATAAACCGAGGCCAGGCTAGTCGATACAATATATACATACAATCATACCATAGGCTAGCTTCTAGGGTTTAGCCCCTACGATCTCGTGGTAGATCAACTCTTGTACTACCCATATCATCAATATTAATCAAGCAGGACGTAGGGTTTTACCTCCCTCAAGAGGGCCCGAACCTGGGTAAAACTTCGTGTCCCCTGCCTTCTGTTACCATCGATCCTAGACGCATAGTTCGGGACCCCCTACCCGAGATCCGCTGGTTTTGACACCGACATTGGTGCTTTCATTGAGAGTTCCGCTGTGTGATCGACAAAAGGATCAATGGCTCGCCGGAAGATCAACTGCGACTTCGGCGTCTCCGTCACTAGTTCGACTGGTCACCTTGGTTCGACCAAGAATTGCGCCCCATGTTCGGATCACCATGTTCGGATGAGGGCCTTCATCAAACATCAACTCCGATCTCTATCAAGATCACGGAGGAATCATCTATGGAGCTCGGGGGCTCAACGTCAACATTGCCCTCAAGCGACCGTGCTGTTTTTTTTGGACAGCGAACTCGTATCTGCCGCCACCACCTCCTCGAGTATCGCTTTGATGATCGCTTTGGTGGAATTGTGCGGAATTGAGTCTTTAATAATCCTAAAAAATTTCGTCGAGTTCCGATGGAGGAATCTCTGGCAATCCACGATATACCGGAGCCCTGTCAAATTTGGATGGGAATTTGGATGAGTTTAGGGCGTGGTGTCCAGCTTCTAGCTCGGACGTCCTTTGGAAGATCCAACCGTTGATCGGCTGCGGAATTCCTATATCTACCACCTCTCAAAATTTCAGCTCGATCCGACCGTTCAAACTCCGGGAACCTTCCGATTAGTGCATCACTTTTCGGATTTGTTTTCTGCGCGAAAACAAATCCGACCCGAGTTCATCTTTTTTATGAACGGGATTTCGGACATCCCTTTTGAAGGAAGTTTTGTATGGGGTATTGTGTTTTGTTTCCGAACACATCCCACTAACTTTAAGATCTTTTGAACATGATCTTCAACATCATGCTGGTGTCAAACCAGTCCGCCAATATTACTCCACGACTGCCGACCTGCGCTAGACACGTCATCACTTTAGCTGAGCTCAACTTCTTCGGATCATCATCTCGGCAAGCCGAACAAGAGTCCGGCATTGCGAAGGATAAACCATCATGAACATTTCCGCCCCACGGATTACACGGAGCGGGCATACCGGCATCGCCGCACGGTCTCTTCATCAAGCCGGCATCGACCATGTCACGACCTACACGGAGGGGACTCTCTTCTTCAGTTTGCACAAAATTATATATTTCCTTAAGGCAGCTTGTTTCTTATGAGCGGGGAAATCTTTAGCAGAGAAGTAATAAATCATATCTTCGGGACTACGCACACAACCAGGATCAAGAGAATTAAACCATATTTTAGCATCACCCTTTAATGAGAACGGAAATAACTTAAGGATAAAGTAATAGCGAGTTTTCTCATCATTAGTGAACATGGTGGCTATATCATTTAATTTAGTAAGATGTGCCACAACAGTTTCAGATTCATAGCCATAGAAAGGATCAGATTCAACCAAAGTAATTATCTCAGGATCTATAGAGAAATCATAATCCTTATTGGAAATACAGATAGGTGACGTAGCAAAAGGAGGGTCATATTTCATTCTAGCATTCAAAGATTTTTCTTTAAGCTTAGCTAATAATTTCTTAAGATCATATCTATCATTGCAAGCTAAGAAATCTCTAGCAGTTTCTTCATCCATAACATAACGCTCAGGCAAAACAGGCAATTCATATCTAGGGGGAGAATCTTCATCATCACTTTCATCAATATTATCAGTTTCAATAATTTTATTCTCTCTAACCCTAGCAAGTTTTTCATCAAGAAATTCACATAGTGGCACAATATTATCAATCATAGAAGTAGTTTCATCATAAATATCATGCAAAGTAGAAGTGGCATCATCAATAACACATGACATATTAGAATGAATGGCAGGAGTAGGTGTCACAAGTTTACTCAAAATAGAAGGTGAATCAAGTGCAGAGCTAGATGGCAGTTCCTTACATCCCCTCATAGTTGAGGGAAAAATCTTGGTTCTTTTATCTTTCAAGTTCTTCATAGTGATCAGCAGATGTAATCCCAAGTGACTCAAAGAATAGAGCTATGCTCCCCGACAACGACGCCAGAAAATAGTCTTGATAACCCACAAGTATAGGGGATCGCAACAGTTTTTGAGGGTAGAGTATTCCACCGAAATTTATTGATTCGACACAAGTGGAGCCAAAGAATATTCTCAAGTATTAGCAGCTGAGTTGTCAATTCAACCACACCTGGAAAACTTAATATTTGCAGCAAAGTATTTAGTAGCAAAGTAATATGATAGTAGTGGTAACGGTGGCAAAAGTAACGGTAGCAGTTTTGTAGTGATTGTAACAGTGGCAACGGAAAAGTAAATAAGCAAAGATCAATATGTGAAAAGTTCGTAGGCAATGGATCAGTGATGGATAATTATGTTGGATGCGATTCCTCATGCAATAGTTATAACATAGGGTGACACAGAACTAGCTCCAGTTCATCAATGTAATGTAGGCATGTATTCCAAATATAGTCATACGTGCTTATGGAAAAGAACTTGCATAACATCTTTTGTCCTACCCTCCCGTGGTAGCGGGGTCCTATTGGAAACTAAGGGATATTAAGGCCTCCTTTTAACAGAGTACCGGACCAAAGCATTAACACTTAGTGAATACATGAACTCCTCAAACTACGACCATCACCAGTAAGTATCCCGATTATTGTCACTTCGGGGTTAATGGATCATAACACATAATAGGTGACTATAGACTTGTAAGATAGGATCAAGAACTCAAATATATTCATGAAAACATAACAGGTTCAGATCTGAAATCATGGCACTCGGGCCCTAGTGACAAGCATTAAGCATAACAAAGTCATAGCAACATCAATCTCAGAACATAATGGATACTAGGGATCAAACCCTAACAAAACTAACTCGATTACATGATAAATCTCATCCAACCCATCACCATACAACAAGCCTATGATGGAATTACTCACGCACGGTGGTGAGCATCATGAAATTGGTGATGGAGGAAGGTTGGTGATGACGATGGCGACGGATTCCCCTCTCTGGAGCCCCGAACGGACTCCAGATTAGCCCTCCCGAGAGAGATTAGGGCTTGGTGGCAGCTTTGTATCGTAAAACGTGATGGATCCTTCTATCTTATTTTTTCCCGAACGTGAATATATAGAGTTGGAGTTGAGGTCGGTGGAGCGTCAGGGGGCCCACGAGGCAGGGGGGCGCCCAGGGGGGTAGGCGCACCCCCACCCTCGTGGACAGGGTGTGGGCCCCTTGGCCTTGATTCTTTCGCCAGTATTTTTTATACATTCCAAAAATATTCTCCGTAGATTTTCAGGTCATTCCGAGAACTTTTATTTCTGCACAAAAATAACACCATGGCAATTCTGCTGAAAACAGCGTCATTCCGGGTTAGTTCCATTCAAATCATGCAAGTTAGAGTCCAAAACAAGGGCAAAAGTGTTTGTAAAAGTACATACGTTGGAGACGTATCAATCACCAGGTGATTAGTTCACATCGCCATGTGACTAATACACAAAGGGTTTTACTAGAGTCAATACTCTAGTTCACATCGCTATGTGATTAACACCCAAAGAGTACTAAGGTGTGATCATGTTTTGCTTGTGAGAGAAGTTTAGTCAACGGGTCTGTCACATACAGAGCCGTATGTATTTTGCAAATTTTCTATGTCTACAATGCTCTGCATGGAGCTACTCTAGCAATTGCTCCCACTTTCAATATGTATCCAGATTGAGACGCAGAGTCATCTGGATCAGTGTAAAAGCTTGCATCGACGTAACTCTTTACTACAAACTCTTTTTCACCTCCATAACCGAGAAATATTTCCTTAGTCTTCTAAGGATAATTTTGACAGTTGTCCAGTGATCCACTCCTGGATCAATATCATACCCCCTTGCCAAACTCATGGAAAGGTACACAATAGGTTTGGTACACAACATAGCATACTTTATAGAACCTATGGCTGAGGCATAGGGAATGACTTTCATTCTCTTTCTATTTTCTGTCGTGGTCGTGTTTTGAGTCTTACTCAACTTTACACCTTGCAACACTGGCAAGAACTCCTTCTTTGACTATTCCATTTTGAACTACTTCAAAAACTTGTCAAGGTATGTAGTCATTGAAAAAAACTTATCAAGCGTCTTGATCTATCTCTATAGATCTTGATGCTCAATATGTAAGCAACTTCATCAAGGTATTTCTTTGAAAAACTCCTTTCAAACATTCCTTTATGCTTTCCAGAAAATTCTACATTATTTCCGATCAACAATATGTCATTCACATATACTTATCAGAAATGTTGTAGTGCTCCCACTCACTTTCTTGTAAATATAGGCTTCACCGCAAGTCCGTATAAAACTATATGCTTTGATCAACTCATCAAAGCGTATATTCCAACTCCGAGATGTTTGCACCAGTCCATAGATGGATCGCTGGAGCTTGCACACTTTGTTAGCACCTTTAGGATTGACAAAACTTTCTTGTTGTATCTTATACAACTCCTCTTTAAGAAATCCATTAAGGAATGCAGTTTTGACATCCATTTGCCAAATTTTATAAAATGTGGCAATTGCTAACATGATTCGGACAGACTTAAGCATCGCTTACGAGTGAGAAAATCTCATCGTAGTCAACACTTTGAACTTGTCGAAAACTTTTTGTGACAATTCGAGCTTTGTAGATAGTAACACTACTATCAGCGTCCGTCTTCCTCTTAAAGATCCATTTATTCTCAATGGCTTGCCGATAAACGGGAAAGTCCACCAAAGTCCACACTTTGTTCTCATACTTGGATTCTATCTCAGATTTCATGGCCTCAAGCCATTTTGCGGAATCTGGGCTCATCATCGCTTCCTCATAGTGTGTAGGTTCGTCATGGTCAAGTAACATGACCTCCAGAACAGGATTACCGTACCACTCTGGTGCGGATCTTACTCTGGTTGACCTACGAGGTTCGGTAGTAACTTGATGAGAAGTTTTCATGATCATCATCATTAGCTTCCTCACTAATTGGTGTAGGAATCACTGGAACTGATTTATGTGATGAACTACTTTCCAATAAGGGAGAAGGTACAATTACCTCATCAAGTTCTACTTTCCTCCAACTCACTTCTTTCGAGAGAAACTCCTTCTCTAGAAAGGATCCACTTTTAGCAACAAAGATCTTGCCTACGGATCTGTGGTAAAAGGTGTACCCAATAGTTTCTTTTGGGTATCCTATGAAGACACACTTCTCCGATTTGGGTTTGAGCTTATCAGGTTGAAACTTTTTCACATAAGCATCGCAACCCTAAACTTTAAGAAACGACAACTTAGGTTTCTTGCTAAACCATAGTTCATACGGTGTCGTCTCAACGGATTTTTAGATGGTGCCCTATTTAACATGAATGTAGCTGTCTCTAATGCATAACCCCAAAACGATAATGGTAGTTTGGTAAGAGACATCATAGATTGCACCATATCAAATAAATTACGGTTATGATGTTCAGACACACCATTACATTGTGGTGTTCCAGGTGGCATGAGTTGTGAAACTATTCCACATTGTTTCAAATGAAGACCAAACTCGTAACTCAAATATTTGTTTCCGCGATCATATCGTAGAAACTTTATTTTCTTGTCATGATGATTTTCCACTTCACTCTGAAATTCTTTGGACTTTTCAAATGTTTCAGACTTATGTTTCATCAAGTAGATATACCCATATCTGCTCAAATCATCTGTGAAGTTAGAAAATAATGATACCCGCCGCGAGCCTCAACACTCATTGGACTGCAGACATCAATATGTATTATTTCCAACAAGCCAGTTGCTTGCTCCATTGTTCCGAAGAACAGAGTCTTAGTCATCTTGCCCATGAGGCATGGTTCGCAAGCATCAAGTGATTCATAATCAAGTGATTCCAAAAATCCATCAGCATGGAGTTTCTTCATGCGCTTTACACCAATATGACCTAAACGGCAGTGCCAGAAATATGTTGCACTATCATTATCAACTTTGCATCTTTTGGCATCAATATTATGAATATGTGTATCACTACGATCGATATTCAATAAACCATTCACCTTGGGTGTATGATCAAAGAAGGTTTTATTCATATAAACAGAATAACAATTATTCTTTGACTTAAATGAATAACTGTATTGCAATAAACATGATCCAATCATATTATGCTTAACGCAAACACCAAATAACATTTATTTTAGGTTCAACACTAATCCCGAAGGTAAAGGGAATGTGCGATGGTGATCTTATCAACCTTGGAATCACTTCCAACACACATCGTCACCTTGCCCTCGATATGTCTCTGTCGTATCTACTTTTCCAAACACTTTTGCCCTTGTTTTGGACTCTAACTTGCATGATTTGAATGGAACTAACCCGGACTGACGTTGTTTTCAGCAAAATTACCATGGTGTTATTTATGTGCAGAAACAAACGTTCTCAGAATGGCCTGAAAGTTCACGGAGCAAATTTTCAGAAAATATGAAAAATACCTACAAAAGATGAAGGCCAGGGGGCCCACCACCTGTCCACGAGGGTGGGGGGCCACCCCCCTACCTCGTGGGCCCCCTGTTGCCTCTCCGACTCCAACTCCAACACCATATATTCTGTTTCGGGGAGAAAAAATTAGAGAGAGGAAATCATCGCGTTTTACGATACGGAGCCGCCGCCAAGCCCTAAAACCTCTCGGGAGGGCTAAACTGGAGTCCGTTCGGGGCTCCGGAGAGGGGAATCCGTCGCCATCGTCATCATCAACCATCCTCCATCACCAATTTCATGATGCTCACGCCGTGCGTGAGTAATTCCATCGTAGGCTTGCTGGACGGTGATGGGTTGGATGGGATCTATCATGTCATCGAGTTAGTTTTGTTAGGGTTTGATCCCTAGTATCCACTATGTTCTGAGATTGATGTTTCTATGACTTTGCTATGCTTGATTCTTGTCACTATGGCCCGAGTGCCATGATTTCAGATCTGAACCTATTATGTTTTCATCAATATATGAGAGTTCTTGATCCTATCTTGCAAGTCTATAGTCACCTATTATGTGTTATGATCCGTTAACCCCGAAGTGACAATAATCGGGATACTTACCGGTGATGACCGTAGTTTGAGGAGTTCATGTATTCACTATGTGTTAATGCTTTGTTCCGGTTCTCTATTAAAAGGAGGCCTTAATATCCCTTAGTTTCCGTAAGGACCCCGCTGCCACGGGAGGGTAGGACAAAATATGTTATGCAAGTTCTTTTCCATAAGCACATATGACTATATTCGGAATACATGCCTACATTACATTGACGAACTGGAGCTAGCTCTGTGTCACCCTAGGTTATGACTGTTACATGATGAACCGCATCCGACATAATTCTCCATCACCGATCCATTGCCTACGAGCTTTCCATATATTGTTCTCCGCTTATTTACTTTTCCGTTGCTATTCCTATCATCACTATAAAATACCAAAAACATTACTTTTACTACTGTTACCTTTTGTTACCATTGTCACTACTATCATATTACTTTGCTACTAAACACTTTGCTGCAGATATTAAGTTTCCAGGTGTGGTTGAATTGACAACTCAGCTGCTAATACTTGAGAATATTCTTTGGCTCCCCTTGTGTCGAATCAATAAATTTGGGTTGAATACTCTACCCTCGAAAACTGTTGCGATCCCCTATACTTGTGGGTTATCAAGACTATTTTCTGGTGCCGTTGCCGGGGAGCATAGCTCTATTCTTTGAGTCACTTGGGATATATATCTTCTTATCATTATGAAGAACTTGAGAGATCCAAAAACCAGGATCTATCCCTCAACTACGAGGGGAGGTAAGGAACTGCCATCTAGCTCTGCACTTGATTCACCTTCTGTTTTGAGTAAGCTTGCGACACCTACACCTACCCCTACTTCTGCTATTCGTTCTGATATGTCGCAAGTTATTGATGATGCCACTTCTGCTATGCATGATACTTATGATGAAACTATTTGTATGCTTGATACTACTGTGCCACTTGGTAAATTTCTTGATGAACAACTTGCTAGAGCTAGAGAAATTGAAAATATTGAATTTGATGATACTGATGAAAGTGATGATGAAGAATCACTTGTTATTCCTAAGGGTTATGTTTTTGATCAAGAAGCTTCTTTAGCTATTTTAGCTTGCAAAAATAGAAATGAAATCAAAAGGCTATTAGCTAAATGGAGTAAGCAATCTCTAAATGCTAGAATGAAACCTGACCCTGCTTTTGTTACTTCACCTATTTTTGTTACTGATAAGGATTATGAATTCTCTGTTGATCCTGATATAATTACTTTGGTTGAATCTAATCCTTTTCATGGTTATGAATCTGAAACTGTTGTGGCACATCTGACTAAATTGAATGATATAGCCACCCTGTTCAGTAAAGATGAGAGAACTCGTTACTTGTACATCCTTAAAATATTTCCGTTCTCATTAAAGGGTGATGCTAAGATATGGTTTAATTCTCTTGATCTTGGTTGTGTGTGTAGTCCCCAGGATATGATTTATTACTTCTCTGCTAAATATTTCCCTGCTCATAAGAAACAAGCTGCTTTAAGGGATATATATAATTTTGTGCAAATTGAAGAAGAGAGTCTGCCACAAGCTTGGGGGAGGCTTCTCCAATTACTTAATGCTTTGTCTGATCATCCTCTTAAGAAAAATGAAATACTTGATATCTTTTATAATGGACTAACGGATGCCTCCAGAGATTACCTGGATAGTTGTGCTGGTTCTGTTTTCAGGGAAAGAACACCGGATGAAGCTAGAATTCTATTGAATAATATGTTGGCAAATGAAAATAATTGGACACATCCGGCGCCAATTCCTGAGCCTATTCCTAAACCAACTCCGAAGAAGAGGGGTATTCTATTTCTCAGTCCTGAAGATATGCAAGAGGCAAAGAAATCTATGAAAGAAAAAGGTATTAAAGCTGAAGATGTTAAGAATTTACCTCCTTATTGAAGAAATACATGGTCTTAATTTACCGCCTGTTGAAGAAACATATGATCTTAATCCTTTACCTATTGAAGAAACTCATGGTCTTGATAACCCGACACAGGTAGTAAAGGTAAATTCTCTCTATAGATATGATAAAGCTGAAATCCCATTTACTATATTTGCTAGCCCATGCTTAGATGAGTTTGATAAATTTATGGCTAAGCAAGAAGATTTTAACGCTTATTTTGGTAGAAAATTGAAATACAATTCAAATATGCTTGAACACTTGGGTGATTATATGGCTAATGTTAAAGGTGAACTGAAACTTATTAGTAAACATGCTTCTATGGTTACCACTCAAGTAGAACAAGTACTTAAAGCTCGAAATGATTTGCTCAATGAATTGAATAGTAAAGATAATGATAATGCTATTAGAGTTATGACTAGAGGTGGTAGAATGACTCAGGAACCCTTGTATCCTGAAGGCCATCCTAAAAGAATTGAGCAAGATTCTCAGAGAAATAATATAGATGCACCTAGTCCTTCTAAAAAGAAGAAAAAGAAAAATGATAGGACTTTGCATGCTTCTAGTGAACCTATTACTGAAACACCTAAGAATCCAAATTATATTTCTATTTCTGATGCTGAAACACAATCTGGTAATGAACCTGAAACTAGTGATAATGTTAATAATAATGTTCATGATGATGCTCAACCTAGTAATGATAATGACATAGAAATTGAACCTGCTATTGATCTTGATAACCCACAATCAAAGAACCAACATTATGATAAGAAAGACTTTGTTGCTAGGAAACATGGTAAAGAAAGAGAGCCTTGGGTTCAGAAACCCATGCCTTTTCCTCCCAAACCATCCAAGAAAAAGGATGATGAGGATTTTGAGCGCTTTGCTGAAGTGATTAGACCTATCTTTTTGCGTATGCGATTAACTGATATGCTCAAAACCAATCCTTATGCTAAGTACATGAAAGATATTATTACAAATAAAAGAAAGATACCGGAAGCTGAAATTTCCACCATGCTTGCTAATTATACTTTTAAGGGTGGAATACCAAAGAAACTTGGAGATCCCGGTGTACCAACTATACCATGCTCCATTAAAAGAAACTATGTTAAAACTGCTTTATGTGATCTTGGAGCCGGTGGTAGTGTTATGCCTCTCTCTTTATATCGTAGACTTGATTTGAATAAGTTGACACCTACTGAAATATCTTTGCAAATGGCTGATAAATCAACTGCTATACCTGTCGGTATTTGTGAGGATGTGCCTGTTGTAGTTGCAAACGTTACTATTTTAACAGACTTTGTTATTCTTGATATTCCCGAGGATGACAGTATGTCTATTATTCTTTGAAGACACTTTTTGAATACTTCAGGGGCTGTTATTGATTGCACTAAAGGCAATGTCACTTTTCATGTTAATGGTAACGAGCATACGGTATACTTTTCGAGGAAACAACCTCAAGTTCATAGTATCAACTCTATTGGAAAAATTCCATCGATTATATTTGGAGGTTTTGAATTTCCTCTTCCTACTCTTAAGAAGAAATATGATATTCTTATTATTGGGGATGTGCACATCCCCTTTGAGGTAACATAGTGTTATTTGAAATTTCTCCGATTCCATGTTATTCGGAATGAGTTCGTTAACAAGACTTGATCAACCTTGTTAGTGGATTCCTTTTGATGATCATGAGATGGATGAAACTAGAAGGCACAACCTTCTGTACCCCACTTTTACTTTCTTTTATTTATATAAAATAAAATAAAAATAAATATTTTCCTGTCTGTTATCTGATTATCCGTGCAATATAAAAATACCTCGAAAATAAAAGTTCCCCAAATGCCCTAAAAATTAAATATGATTTTTTTCTAGAATATTTGAGAATATTTGGCACTAAGAATACAATAGGGGGGCCAACCACCTGCCCACGAGGGTGGAGGGCGCACCCTACCCCCTAGGCACGCCCCCTGCCTCGTGGGCCCACGGTGGCCCTCCTCCACTTATCTTTTCACCCATACACTCCTTCTTCCTCCCCCAAACACGAATAACCATCTCAAACCCGAGTCCAAGCTCGTTTTGCTGCCATTTTCGATCTCCTTTCTCAAAGCACCTCTCACAAAACTGCTTGGGGAGACTGTTCCTTGGTATGTGACTCCTCCATTGGTCCAATTAGTTTTTGTTCTAGTGCTTTATTCATTGCAAATTTTTGCTGCTTAGGTGACCCTATTCTTGAGCTTGCATGTCAAATTTATATGGTCAAAAGTAGTTTTGATGCATGATATAGGCTCTAGGCACTTGTAGGAGTAGTTGCTATCAATATTACTACATTTGGTTTACTTTTATTTTGAAGTTACTAAAAAATTTCAGAATTTTTCAGAGGAAGAAATATGCTTAGGAAAATGTTCCAAGGTGGTTCTTCAAGGAAGCAAGGACCTAAGCTTGCAATGCGTGATGCTGATGACGAGCCACCAAGAGACGCTCCAGTGCGTCCTTGTGAATGGCCTTCTGAGAACTTTATGGATCGAGCGGGAATTAAGGAAGAATTCAACGCATATTTGCGTAACGCTGATCTTGTGAGCTTCGAGGAAGAGAAGTGCAGCCAGTATCACAACCTCACCAGTACCTATGTGAGGAGGTTTGAATTTTCAACTTCACGTAATTCTCCAACTGTCCTGTTTGATCTTTATGATAATTCTTACATTATGGACTTAGAGAATTTTACCACTTCTTACAAACTTCCACAATGGGGGAGTATAAGGGATCCTCGCAAATCTAAATTTAGAGATTTTCTTGCTAGTATAACTATGGGAGAATCTAGAGATATAACACAAGCCACCATAGGGAGCATTCACTTTCCTGCTATACATTATTTTTCTCTCTTCATAGGTAGATGCATTAACGGTAAGGATGAAGCATGTCACATGTGTGTCCCCGACCTCAGTATTCTTAGGAGTGCTGTGTTGGGAGATAAATCTTATAATTTGGGAGCCATTGTTGCGCATAGGTTGCATCTTAATAGATTTAATGGAGATTTCTTTGGGGGAATTTATGCAACCCGCATAGCTAATTTTCTTGGTATAGCCATACGCGAAGATGATATTGAATTACCTCCTGCTTACCTAGACTTTAATGCTATGGTTCACCACCAGTTTGTCGAGAGGAATGAATCACCTCTCCAGTATCGACTAATCTTTGACAGACGCCATGTTGTTGTCCATATTACTCTCCCTGCTCCTGCCTTCTTTGATCATCAGGCAAAAGGAAGATATACTATTACCAGAGAGGAGGCAGATGAGTACGAGAGGAGAGCGAAGGCCGCTCGTCGCCACGCTGCAGCTCAGCAGGCGATAGCCGCTGCATCTCAGTACGACCCCAACTACTATTATGGATATCTGCCAGGCCAGCCTTGGCCATAGACCAACTTAGGCAAAAAGCCTAAGCTTGGGGGATTACGTATTTCCCACCGACATTACATTTATGTTCACACACTCATTGCTAGATGTCGGTGCTCATACTTTTTCATTGCATCATCCATGCTAGTTTATTTCCTTTTTTATGCTTTCTTCTTGTGTGTTTAATAAACCTTAAGAAAAACCAAAAAAAATTAGTTGTAGCTTTTAATCAGTTTAATTTCCATGCTTGTAGTAGTAATTAAAAAGAAAACCCAAAAATATTTCATGTTCTTCTTTTGCTTGTTGGGAGCTTTCCCGTGTAAATAGTTTTATTTATTTTCTTTTTTTGGTGGTCGATAGGAGAAGACCATAATTAAATTGTTGAAGTGGCTCTTATATGCATTATTGTTTATCTGACAAAAGAGCCCATATTGCCTTGTCTTCTCCTGTTTATTGAATGCCTGCAGATTCCAGCTTAGTCCAATGCACGTGCTTATCATTATTATTCACATCGTTCGGTCGTGCAAGTGAAAGGCAATTATGATGATATATGATGGACTGTCTGAGATGAGAAAAGCTGGTATGAACTCGACCTCTTTTGTTTTTGTAAATATGATTAGCTCATCGTTCCTGATTCAGCCTATTATGAATAAACATGTTTGCAATGACAACTAGAGATCATAGTTTCTTGCGCCATGCTTGATTAGCTATGAGTTATAATGGTTTACCTTGCGTGCCAACATGCTATTGACATAGTTATGATGTGGTATGATAGGGTGGTATCCTCCTCTGAATGATTTAAGTGACTTGACTTGGCGCATGTTCACGCATGTAGTTGAAACAAAGTCAACATAGCCTTCACGATATTTATGTTCATGGTAGATTATATCCTACTCATGCTTGCATTCGGTGTTGATTAATTTTAATGCATGTTCATGACTGTTCTCGCTCTCTAGCTGGTCGCTTCCTAATCTTTTGCTAGCCTTCACTTGTACTAAGCGGGAATACTGCTTGTGCATCCAATCCCTTAAACCCCAAAGTTATTCCACATGAGTCCACTATACCTACCTATATACGGTATCTACCAGCCATTTCAAGTAAATTTGTATGTGCCAAACTCCAAACCTTCAAATAAATATCCTGTTTTGTATGCTCGAATAGCTCATGTATCAACTAGGGTTGTCTGTATCTTCCATGTTAGGCGGGTTATTATCAAGAGGAGTGGACTCCGCTCCTCACTCACGAGATAAATGGCTGGTCACCGGGATGCCCAGTCCCATGCTTTATGCAAACTAAATCATAATTGCAAACAAAACTCCCCCTGGGACTCTTGTTAGTTGGAGGCACTCATTGTTTCGAGCAAGCCATGGATTGATGCTTATTGGTGGAAGGGGGAGTATAAACTTTACCATTCTGTTTGGGAACCGCCTATAATGTGTGTAGCATGGAAGATATCGCCATCTCTTGGTTGTTATGTTGACAATGAAAGTATATCGCTGAAAATATTATTCACCTCTGTTTCAAAACCGAGCTCTGGCACCTCTACAAATCCCTGCTTCCCTCTGTGAAGGGCCTATCTATTTACTTTTATGTCGAGTCATCCTCCTCTAATTAAAAAGCACCAGTTGGAGAGCACCGCTGTCATTTGCATTCATTACTGTTAGTTTACATTGAGTATGACTTGACTGGATCTCTTTTACCATGAATTACAATGTCTAGTCAGTCCTTGGTCTTTAAAGGTGCTCTGCATTTATGTTTTGCGGTCTCAGAAAGGGCTAGTGAGATACCACCTTGTTATATCATATTATGATTGTTTTGAGAAAGTGTTGTCATCTGAGATTTATTATTATTGCTCGCTAGTTGATTATGCCATTGATATGAGTAAACTTGAGAAATATGCGTTATTGTGAATGTGGTTAGTTATAATCTTTGCTGAAAACTTGAATGCTGGCTTTACATATTTACAACAACAAGAGCAAATAGAGTTTGTAAAAGTTTTCTTTATCACTTTCAGTTTGTCAACTGAATTGCTTGAGGACAAGCAAATGTTTAAGCTTGGGGGAGTTGATACGTCTCCGTTGTATCTACTTTTCCAAACACTTTTGCCCTTGTTTTGGACTCTAACTTGCATGATTTGAATGGAACTAACCCGGCCTGACGTTGTTTTCAGCAGAATTACCATGGTGTTATTTTGTGCAGAAACAAACGTTCTCGGAATGACCTGAAACTTCACGGAGCAACTATAGCGACCCAACCTCAGACGGCCAAGCCTCTGTGTATCTGTGCCATCTCTGGGTCGGTATGCTGGCACACACAGTACATCAATGTTTATATCAAAGTGCAATCACATGAATAAATAACGTAAAACTGATATATACCTCATAAGTCTTAGCGGAAACAAACAATTGGGTGTGGAGTCCCATCAACGCCATCGGCAGGTTAAGTGTAGACCGTAACCCTGTACCGTACTCTTACTCGTCGGAAGAAACATATCTGCAACATGAGACATTGCAGCCGTGTAGGTCAGTACATTGAATGTACCAAGATCACTATAAGAAAAACAGATGATAAACTATACTATATGCAATATGGCTTTGTGGCTCTGTATTTGAGTTTTGTTTGCATAAAAGCTGGTTTTATTTTCCCTACATCAAAGGAATTAACCAAAGTCTGTACTACGGAGTTTTCTATCATGACATAGTTCCGCCAACCAATGTCTCATCACCCAAATCATCATAAGTTGCCCACAATTATGTTATCAGTTCGGTGTTGAGAGTTCCGAGATAGATCCAAGTCCAGAGGCTCAAATTGTCTGTAACCCGGGACACGGCTAATCGATTAGGTTTTAACCCTCTGCAGAGGTTTGTACACTTTACCCGCAAGATTCGATCCCTCTCTTTACATTCTCGCACTTCAGGGTGTTTGAGAATAAGATGACCGAAACATGGTCTTCCGAAGAGTTCCTCTGACCACTGTCCGGTGCTCATCCAATCCTACCGTAGTTCTACATCTGCTAGCATCGTCCCAGCCAGAGCCCATAGTGACTTGCGGTTACACAGCTAAGCTTCCGGGCGTGAAGTATCCTTCCGTCTCTTTGAGTCTGGGTGAAGCTTTCCGCAAGATGTCATGGCGCTTCTCCATGCATCCCGGCCAAACACTGGTTTCTTCAGGGTGCCCGTCAACCGTCCTTCACCAAGTAGTGTGCATTGAATTCTTGTCTCGAGTCTCGAAATCTCGAGGCCTTGAAGTCTTGAGGCCTTGAAAATGCAGTCCTTGCAGATGCCATCATGGAGTTGCCGTCATTGGCGTAGAGTCCTCCATTCTCACACCACTCTGGTGCACTCATACCAAACCCCGTCTACTATAGCGTAACATTAAAACTATATAATGTCCCGGGTTTGGTAACAAGGAGATGGGTTTCTACCTCATGCATTCTACTCAACTACAAGATTCAATAACACTACTGGAGGGATCATTGAAAGGGTGCTACTACATGCAAATAAAGCATAGGTAGGAAAAACATGGTCAAAGTGAATTTGCCTGGTAAGTTGATGAAGATAAATACGCTCTCAAAAACTTTAATAAACTTCGTCACTCCGAGAAAATCTATAATCAAACATAGCAATCATATAAGCAAACATACTAGCAAGCAATTCTAACACTCATAATAAAATCAATAAAAATGCAAATCATCAAGGGACCCCAAATAAAAACCAAAGCTAAAACTACACCACAAAACTACTAAAGAAAACTCGAAGACATAACACCAAATTGTTTTGTCCTAAGTAAAAAAAACTTAATAACAATTAAAGCACTAAACTATTAAATTAACAGAAAAGAAAAAAAGTAAAACAACTATTTAAGACAAGGTATTTTTCATAAACTTTTAGTAGCAAAAAGAAACAAATAAAAAGCATTTATAGAACTCTAACTATGACCTATATAAGTTTTCATACAAAACTAAAGTAAATAAATTTTTAAAACAAAATAAAATTGTCTACTGTTTTATAACAGAAACAAAACTATTTTTTTAAATACAAAAAGTTTTTTTGTTAAAAGCAATTAAATAAGTGAAAAGAAAAAACATAACACTAAACTATGTAAAACAGTACTGTTTTTCCTAAAAACCCTAATTTAAAAATAAAAAAACTATTTTTTTCAAAAGTCTACTGTTTAGACAAAATATGAAGTGATCACTAGCAAAAAGAATTAATCAAAAAGCTATTTTTTACCTAAAAGTTATTAGCAATCTATTGTTTGTAACAAATTTGTTTGAATTCGAAATTTAAAAAGCTCAAAAATATTTTTCGTTGGTTTCTCTGGATTGATGGAATTTTTGTTTAACAACAGGAAAAAGAATCATCAAAATCGGAGTTGTAGATCTAAAGATATAAAAAAACAAAACTGAACCTAAAACAAAATAAACAGAAACGAATATATATATATATATATATTTAAAAAAAACGGGCAAGTCTATTGGGCTAGGAGCTGAACGACCTGTAACTAAACGTCGCTCGACTGGAACTTAACAGAAACGTGCACATACGCTTAAAATAGAAAACCGGCAAACCGGTTCGACCTAAACCAAAATAAACCGTATAAAATGATCTAAACAAAAACCAATCTAGGAATCGTTTTTTTGGAATGAGCTGGATGCTAGTGTGACTTACAGAGAAGAGCAGAGCGTAGGCAGGGAAGTGGGCTTCGGCGTGGTGGCGGCTCCTGTCGACGACGGCCTCGGCGGTGATGTCCAGGCGATGCAGAGTGGCGAGGGCGTCTGATTTTCTGTTGAAGATGAGGCGAGGAGACGTCGGGGTCGAGCGGGCGTCGCCGTAAACTCTCGTGCTCTGGATGAACTCCGGCAGCGTTGCAAACTCGACGCGGTGGCTTCGGTGCTTCCTAGACATCCGAAACATGTCAAAGAGGTTCACAACCACGAGGGAAAGTAGTCTACGTAAGGAAATTTTTTTGTAGATGCTTACACGCGTCGGAGTTGATCGGTGAACTGCATGAACTCCGGCGAGATCCAAACGACGAGGGCATGTGATATAGTGGGATTTGGCGAGGGTTTTCGAGGGGGTCAGGAGAGGATGGTCGTGGCTATTTATAGGACAACTTTCTTGGACGAGGGGGAGACTCCGGATAGGTTTTTCACAAAGATCGGACGCGGCGGCGGTGTCGCGTACGTATAGGTTTCTGTCTCTATACATGTACGTGGAGAAGAAGAAAGAGCGGGGTGGGGTCCATGCGCCAGGGAAAAAAAAGAGAGAGATAGAGAGAGAGAGACCAGAGATCGGGCGAGCGAGGGAGGTGGCGGCGGCTCCTGGGAGCGAGCATGCGTGCGTGCGTGCGCAGCCCTAGCGCTGGCCTGGGCTGGGCCGGACGGCGCACCTGGCCTGGTGGCCTTCTTTGTTTTGTTTAAAAAAACAACGAAAAGAAAAAATAGAATAATAATGAAACAAATTATATAGGCATATTATATACCAAAATTCTCATAATAAAATTTGCTAAATAATGAACATCTTTTCATGATGAAATAAAATAATTTTCATTTTTTTGCAACAACTCCAAAATGAAGGGAAATTTGAGTTTCAAATAAATTGTCAAATATTGTCTCTGATTTTCTGGAGTGTCATATTACTCCTCTCTTATTATTATTTTATCAGAGAATTGTTTTTTTTCTGACAAGCTTCAAACTAAAAATTAAATAGGGATTCAAAATGGAAAAAAATTGGGAAAGTCCTTCTATTCCCTCTCATTTGTTTTTTTTTTCGAATTCCACTCAAATTCACACAGTCATTCACACAACAATCAAACAAACAACCATAATTATTTATTTAATATAACATTCCAAAATTTAGAATTTTGGGTTGTTACAAACCTACCACACTTAAAATGAATGTCATCCTCGAGATTCGAAGAGGCTAGCAAGAAAGGTTAGGGTTTGGGGATCTTCTAGCAAATCCATTATCTGGGGAGGTATGGGGTGCTACCACACTTAAAAGCATGCTATGGTTTTGACAAAATTCATGTACTCCATCCTTTCGGTTGACGGTGTTGGTCTTCTCATATTCTCCGGAATAACTCTTTCATTGGTGCTCTCCCGGTCGGGGCATGACCTTTTTCTCAAAATCTTGTGTCCTCTCAATCCTGGTGAGGTTCTTCCGAAGAGTGGGCCTTCATATCTGACATGTCTGTCGTTAATATTAAGAAACTATCGGAACCTCCTGGTGGTCAAAAATTTATGGCTTCTCCAGTAGAAAAAAATGGCCGGGGTTGAATCTCACCGTATATCCTACGATTGGCAACGATTGCCTGTAAAGGGTTCCATCGTCCTACCATTCTATGGTCTTATGACTTGACATGTCGACACTCTTCTAAGGTTTTCAAGGCTCTTTGATTTTCCATCTACATATGATAGTTCATGATAGAAGTCTCCGGTATGGGGGCCAATCCATCCCGTACTTGAACCATTACTACATATGCAGACATCGAATCACGTATTATAACACTTGGGCATACTCACAAGCATTGCAGAATTTCTCTTGTCGACGAACTGAGTTCGAATAAATCCATTGTTTCTGCAAGCTGAACAAGACATCTAACATTTCTTCACAACTCTCGGGTTTTCGTATCCTCCTAAAAATGTTGGCTGATTAACTCAGAGTTTTCTTCCAAAATATCTTCCTTTAGCAAGAGTGTGCTTGCTTCTTATTAACTCCTAGGCCTGTGGGTTATGGCCTGCTTCAACTCTTGTACAAATTTAACTCATCCTTTCGAGGATTATCATTCCGTATTCCAACATTACATCTCCTTTAAATCCAATAGTACTTCTTCCTTCATACCCTTGTGGTGACGATCATACAAAACTCCAACTTATTTGGTCCAGCTCCCGTCTATGGACCGTCATGAATAACACATTTCTTTCTTCATTGATCCTCTGGCTTTACGGAGTACTACCACGCCTAAAATGAAATGCACTAGTTTATCCATAAATCATATTATTTTCATATCAAATCTTTTATTACATCCTTAACCATTTTTCGTAAACCCAAATTCCAAAAAGTACTTTATTACAAATGCTGCCATCCACATGGTTTGGTATGGTCAGGCATTACTTCCAACTTTATTCATTTTTCCTCCTTGAGGAGTCTTCAGTCCCACTGGAATTGTGCGACATGTTCCTTGAACTCTGCAATCTTCTGTTTCATCGTGGTGGCCTTGAGCTTCATCTCCATCATCTCTGCATGCACTTCTCTTAGGTATTCCTGAGTATAACGGAGTCTTGCTTCAAGTATTTCTTCGATCTGGCATATGGCTTCCATGGCTGCTTCACGAACAGCGTCGAAGAAAGTTGCTTGTGGTACACGTGATGAAAAAGTACTGCCCCATCATCTTTGGGCAAACTCCTTTCATACGGTGGAGGTGTACCTCCACATACCGAAGTTCCACTCCCTTTTGCATGAAGGGGTAGCCTTTGTAGACTGCATCTCCTTCAAGGTGAATATGCTTCATCACGTCCTTCAGGATCTTCGGGTAATCATGATCACTTGTCAGGGTCATGATCGTCTCCGGGCCCTTAAGGAAAGACTCATAAAGGGTCGTCATCTGCAGTTGTAAAACAAAAATGGTGCTCAGAATAAGGTACATATCTCCTTGGGTACACATTCATATCATCCAAACAAAACTTCAAACTCAATTTCCAACATCCAGTTTATGCATCACAACTCATTTTCTTCCATGTTCACCCAGAATATTAATTTCCAAGATAAAACGTAACAACTCCTTAAAGCCTTTCAGCATATGACATATCAACTTTATTGAGTCATGAATTATTACAATCTCTGAGTAATCTATTACATAACTCAACCCCGCATTCAAATGAAAAAGTGTTTTCCATACTACCCTTATTACTGATATCAACATCTCCACTACTCAGCTCCAGCTTTCTCATGATTTGAACAATCCCTAGCAAAATGTCCTGCTTCCTTGCAACGAAAACAAATAACTTCCGGCATGTCTCGAGGCTTCTTGGTGATGGTGCCTGCTCCTTGAGTTCCTTGCTTTCTTTCGAGACAATCATTGGCATAATGCCTGACGTCCTTACATTCAAAACATGTAATATGACTCTTGTCCCTCTTTGCAGAAATTGGGTTGTTCTGAGGGCGTCTTTGCTTTCTCTTCTAGGTTTTCTTTGTTCTGATCAAACGTTCTATTCCCTGTGGATCAAACTCCACTGCTTCTATCGAGAAGTAGCCCAGATACTCTTTTATTTCCTTGGTGCAATACTGTGAAAAATGTCCTTCTTCTCCACATGAATAACAGGCATTGGAGAAAAATCTGTTGAAGCTTTCTCCATCAGGGTCTTCAACACTTCCCTTAATCACAGGTTCTTTCATAACTTCTCGGAGGGCTTCTTTCATTCCTTCTTCCTGCTTCTGAATAGTTTGTTGCACCATGGGGTAAATGTGACACTGAGCTGGGTAGTGGGTGGTTCCTTCACACAAGAAACAAGTCACCTGACTAGTTGGGCATTCCTCAACTGGGTGTTTCTCCTCACAATGAGGGCATCCATCCTTGTGTTCCTCCTGGGTGTGTCCTATTTCTCCGCAAATCTTGCAGGCACAAGGTTTATTTCTTGGGGTATCATGGTGCTTCCAGATAAGACGGGATCTTGTCAGAGTCTTCTTGAATTCTTCCCAAGTCCTTGCTCCATTCCATCCCTGTATAGCTTGATGCATCTGCCACCATGTTGCATCACTTCCTTCAAAGTACTGAAGAGCGTACGATACTTCATTCTTCCTTGAAACCAAATTGCTCCCGAAGTGATTCTCCATGTTCTGAATCCATAGCTCTGCCTCCGGCTGGGTTTTCGGTCCATAGAATACCAGTCCAACTTCATTCATCATCTACTGGGTCCAAGGGTCTTAGGGTGAGATAAGAGAGAGGTGGGGAGGGATACACACAATACAAACAATAGTTTTGAAGAAACGAGTTTTGTTTTGTGGCTGTCGGAAAACATCAAATAAATGATAGCTCACAAATCGTCGCATCTAACGTAAGTGTATAACAGGGGTTTGGCCTTCTAAAGGTCAAATAATTATTCAGATTCTTCAAGTCTTCGGAGTCTTCAACTGTTGTAGCTTCAACTCTTCTAATGCATGGTGACATCCTCTTTACTCTGAAATGGTCATCGGTTGTCCGATATCTTGTCCTTCTTGGAGCGGCTTTAGTTGATCCTCCGTGTGGTAAAAAGGGAAAGGGGTACATTCTAACTATTTGAGGTAAGAGAGGATATTTGATAAAATCAGAAAAGATGGGAAGTAATGGATTCTTTTGAAAATAAAGTTTTAGATATTTCCTGTCCTAGGGGCTTTCCGATTTCTAGGGTCACGTCCTACAGTTAACCTGTGCTCTAATACCATATCTGTAGCGACCCAACCTCAGACGGTCAAGCCTCTGTGTATCTGTGCCATCTCTGGATCGGTATGCTGGCACACACAGTACATCAATGTATATATCAAAGTGCAATCACATATATAAATAACGTAAAACTGATATATACCTCATAAGTCTCAGCGGAAACAAACAATCGGGTGTGGAGTCCCATCAACGCCATCGGCAGGTTGAGTGTAGACCGTAACCCTGTACCGTACTCTTACTCGTCGAAAGAAACATATCTGCAACATGAGACGTTGTAGCCGTGTAGGTCAGTACATTGAATGTACCGGCAAGATCACTATAAGAAAAACGGATGATAAACTATACTATATGCAATATGGCTTTGTGGCTCTGTATCTGAGTTTTGTTTGCATAAAAGCTGGTTTTATTTTCCCTACATCAAAGGAATTAACCGAAGTCTGTACTACGGAGTTTTCTATCATGACATGGTTCCGCCAACCGATGTCTCATCACCCAAATCATCATAAGTTGCCCACAATTATGTTATCAGTCCGGTGTTGAGAGTTCCGAGATAGATCCAAGTCCAGCGGCTCAAATTGTCTCTAACCGGGGACACGGCTAATCGATTAGGTTTTAACCCTCTGCAGAGGTTTGTACACTTTACCCACAAGATTCGATCCCTCTCTTTACATTCTCGCACTTCAGGGTGTTTGAGAATAGGATGACCGAAACATGGTCTTCCGAAGAGTTCCTCTAACCACTGTCCGGTGCTCATCCAATCCTACCGTAGTTCTACATCTGCTAGCACCGTCCCAGCCAGAGTCACCACTAAGGTCAACCAAGCCAGAGCCCATAGTGACTTGCGGTTACACAGCTAAGCTTCCGGGCATGAAGTATCCTTCCGTCTATTTGAGTCTGGGTGAAGCTTTCCGCAAGATGTCATGGCGCTTCTCCATGCATCCTGGCCAAACACTGGTTTCTCCAGGGTGCCCGTCAACCGTCCTTCACCCAGCAGTGTGCATTGAATTCTTGTCTCGAGTCTCGAAATCTTGATGCCTTGAAGTTTTGAGGCCTTGAAAATGCAGTCCTTGCAGATGCCATCATGGAGTTGCCGTCATTCGCGTAGAGTCCTCCATTCTCACACCACTCTGGTGCACTCATACCAAACCCCGTCTACTATAGCATAGCATTAAAACTATATAACGTCCCGGGTTTGGTAACAAGGAGATGGGTTTCTACCTCATGCATTCTACTCAACTACAAGATTCAATAACACTACTGGAGGGATCATTGAAAGGGTGTTACTACATGCAAATAAAGCATAGGTAGGAAAAACATGGTCAAAGTGAACTTGCCTAGTAAGTTGATGAAGATAAATACGCTCTCAAAGACTTTAATAAACTATTCGTCACTCCGAGAAAATCTATAATCAAACATAGCAATCATATAAGCAAACATACTAGCAAGCAATTCTAACACTCATAATAAAATCAATAAAAATGCAAATCATCAAGGGACCCCAAATAAAAACCAAAGATAAAACTACACCACAAAACTACTAAAGAAAACTCGAAGACATAACACCAAATTGTTTTGTCCTAAGTAAAAAAACTTAATAACAATTAAAGCACTAAACTATTAAATTAACAGATAAGAAAAAAGTAAAACAACTATTTAAGAGAAGGTATTTTTCATAAACTTTTAGTAGCAAAAAGAAACAAATAAAAAGCATTTATAAAACTCTAACTATGACCTATACAAGTTTTCATACAAAACTAAAGTAAATAAATTTTTAAAACAAAATAAAATTGTCTACTGTTTTATAACAGAAACAAAACTATTTTTTTTAAATACAAAAAGTTTTTTTGTTAAAAGCAATTAAATAAGGGAAAAGAAAAAACATAAAACTAAACTATGTAAAACAGTATTGTTTTTCCTAAAAACCCTAATTTAAAAATAAAAAAACTATTTTTTCAAAAGTCTACTGTTTAGACAAAATATGAAGTGATCACTAGCAAAAAGAACTAATCAAAAAGCTATTTTTTAACTAAAAGTTATTAGCAATCTATTGTTTATAAAAAATTTGTTTGAATTCGAAATTTAAAAAGCTCAAAAATATTTTTCGTTGGTTTCTCTGGATAGATGGAATTTTTGTGAAACAATAGGAAAAAGAATCATCAAAATCGGAGTTGTAGATCTATATATATATGGGCAAGTCTATTGGGCTAGGAGCTGAGTAACCTGTAACTAAACGTCGCTCGGCTGGAACTTAACAGAAACGTGCACGTACGCTTAAAACAGAAAACCGGCAAACCGGTTCGACCTAAACCAAAATAAACCGTATAAAAAATGATCTAAGTAAAAACCAATCTAGGAATCGTTTTTTTGGAACGAGCTGGACGCTAGCGTGAGTTACAGAGAAGAGCAGAGCGTAGGCAGGGAAGTGGGCTTCGGCGTGGTCGCGGCTCCGGTCGATGACAACCTCGGCGGTGATGTCCAGGCGATGCAGAGTGGCGAGGGCGTCCGATTTTCTGTTGAAGATGAGGCGAGGAGATGTCGGGGTCGAGCAGGCGTCACCGTAAACTCTCGTGCTCTGGATAAACTCCGGCAGCGTTGCAAGCTCGAGGTGGTGGCTCCGGTGCTTCCTAGATGTCCGAAACATGTCAAAGAGGTTCACAGCCACGAGGGACAGTAGTCTACGTAAGGAAATTTTTTTGTAGATGCTTACACGCGTCGGAGTTGATCGGTGAACTGCATGAACTCCGACGAGATCCAAACGACGAGGGCATGTGATACAGTGGGATTTGGCGAGGGTTTTCGAGGGAGTCAGGAGAGGATGGTCGTGGCTATTTATAGGACAACTTTCTTGGATGAGGGGGAGACTCGGGATAGGTTTTCCACGAAGATCGGACGCGGCGGCGGCGTCGCGTACGTATAGGTTTCTGTCTCTGTACATGTACGTGGAGAAGAAGAAAGAGCGGGGTGGGGTCCATGCGCCAGGGAAAAAAAAGAGAGAGATAGAGAGAGAGAGAGAGCAGAGATCGGGCGAGCGAGGGAGGTGGCGGCGGCTCCTGGGAGCGAGCATGCGTGCGTGCATGCGCAGCCTTAGCGCTGGCCTGGGCTGGGCCGGACGGCGCACCTGGCCTGGCGGCCTTCTTTGTTTTGCTTTAAAAAAACAGCGAAAAGAAAAAAAATAGAATAATAATAAAACAAATTATATAGGCATATTATATACCAAAATTATCATAATAAAATTTCCTAAACAATGAACATATTTTCATGACGAAATAAAATAATTTTTTTTGCAACAACTCCAAAATGAAGGGAAATTTGAGTTTCAAATAAATTGTCAAATATTGTCTCTGATTTTCTGGAGTGTCATATTACTCCTCTCATATTATTATTTTATCAGAGAATTGTTTTTTTCTGACAAGCTTCAAACTAAAAATTAAATAGGGATTCAAAATGGAATTTTTTTTGGGAAAGTCCTTCTATTCCCTCTCATTTGATTTTTTTTCGAATTCCACTCAAATTCACACAGTCATTCACACAACAATCAAACAAACAACCATAATTATTTATTTAATATAACATTCCAAAATTTAGAATTTTGGGATGTTACAACAACTTTTCAGAAAATATGAAAAATACCTGCAAAAGATGAAGGCCATGGGGCCCACCACCTGTCCACGAGGGTGGGGGGCACACCCCCTACCTCGTGGGCCCCCTGTTGCCTCTCCGACTCCAACTCCAACTCCATATATTGTGTTTCGAGGAGAAAAAAATCAGAGAGAACAAATCATCATGTTTTACGATACGGAGCCGCCGCCAAGCCCTAAAACCTCTCGGGAGGGCTGATCTGGAGTCCGTTCAGGGCTCCGGAGAGGGGAATCCGTCGTCATCATCATCATCAACCATCCTCCATCACCAATTTCATGATTCTCACCGCTGTGCGTGAGTAATTCCATCGTAGGCTTGCTGGACGGTGATGGGTTGGATGGGATCTATCATGTAATCGAGTTAGTTTTGTTAGGGTTTGATCACTAGTATCCACTATGTTCTGAGATTGATGTTGCTATGACTTTGCTATGCTTAATGCTTGTCACTATGGCCCGAGTGCCATGATTTCAGATCTGAACCTATTATGTTTTCATCAATATATGGGAGTTCTTGATCCTATCTTGCAAGTCTATAGTCACCTATTATGTGTTATGATCCGTTAACCCCGAAGTGACAATAATCGGGATACTTACCGGTGATGACCGTAGTTTGAGGAGTTCATGTATTCACTATGTGTTAATGCTTTGTTCTGGTTCTCTATTAAAAGGAGGCCTTAATATCCCTTAGTTTCCGTAAGGACCCCGCTGCCACGGGAGGGTAGGACAAAAGATGTTATGCAAGTTCTTTTCCATAAGCACGTATGACTATATTCGGAATACATGCCTACATTACATTGACGAACTGGAGCTAGTTCTGTGTCACCCTAGGTTATGACTGTTACATGATGAACCGCATCCGGCATAATTCTCCATCACCGATCCATTGCCGACGAGCTTTCCATATATTGTTCTCCGCTTATTTACTTTTCCGTTGCTATTGCTATCATCACTACAAAATACCAAAAACATTACTTTTACTACTGTTACCTTTTGTTACCGTTGTCACTACTATCATATTACTTTGCTACTAAACACTTCGCTGCAGATATTAAGTTTCCAGGTGTGGTTGAATTGACAACTCAGCTACTAATACTTGAGAATATTATTTGGCTCCCCTTGTGTCAAATCAATAAATTTGGGTTGAATACTCTACCCTCAAAAATTGTTGCGATCCCCTACACTTGTGGGTTATCAGCCCTCAACTAGTTTCTGTTCATTTTGTAACTCATGTTTCAAGTTACTAATCATAGCAACTGAACTAGTATCAAATACCTAGGGGCTACTATGAAAACTAGTAAAGTACATATCGATAACATGTATATCATATATACTTTTGTTCACTTTGCCATCCTTCTTATCCGCCAAGTATTTGGGGCAGTTCCGCTTCCAGTGACCATTTCCTTTGCAGTAGAGGCACTCAGTTTCAGGCTTAGGTCTAGCTTTGGGTTTCTTCACGGGAGTGGAAACTTGCTTGTCATTCTTTCTTGAAGTTCCCTTTCTTTTCATGTGCCCATTTTCTTGAAACTAGTGGTCTTGTTAACCATCAACACTTGATGCTCTTTCTTGATTTCTACCTTCGCCGATTTTAGTATCGCGAAGAGCTCGGGAATCGTTTTCGTCATCCCTTGCATATTATAGTTCATCACAAAGTTCCAGTAACTTGGTGATAGTGACTAGAGAACTCTTTCAATCACTATCTTATCTGGAAGATTAACTCCCACTTGATTCAAGCGATTGTAGTAATCAGATATTCTGAGCACATGCTCACTGGTTGAGCTATTCTCCTCCATCTTGTAGGCAAAGTACTGTTAGAGGTCTCATACCTCTCGACATGGGCATGAGTATGAAATACCAATTTCATCTCTCAGAACATCTTATATGCTCTGTGGCATTCAAAACATTTTTGAAGTCCCAGTTCTAAGCCGTAAAGCATGGTGCACTAAACTATTAAGTAGTCATCATACCGAGCTTTGCCAAATGTTCATAACGTCTGCATCTGCTCCTGCAATAGATCTGTCACCTAGCGGTGCATCAAGGACATAATTCTTCTGTGCAGCAATGAGGATAATCCTCAGATCACGGACCCAGTCCGCATCATTGCTACTATCATCTTCCAACATAGTTTTCTCTAGGAACATATGAAAAATAAAACAGGGGAGTTATACGCGAGCTATTGATCTATAACATAGATATGCAAAAACTACCAGGACTAAGTTCATGATAAATTAAAGTTCAGTTAATCATATTACTTAAGAACTCCCACTTAGATACACATCCCTCTAGTCATCTAAGTGATCACGTGGTCCACATCAACTAAACCATGTCCAATCATCACGTGAGATGGAGTAGTTTTCAATGGTGAACATCACTATGTTGATCATATCTACTATATGATTCACGCTCGACCTTTCGGTCTTAGTGTTCCGAGGCCATATCTGCATATGCTAGGCTCGTCATGTTTAACCTGAGTATTCCACATGTGCAAAACTGGCTTGCACCCGTTGTATGTGAATGTAGAGCTTATCACACCCGATCATCACGCGGTGTCTCGGCACGACGAACTGTAGCAACGGTGCATACTCAGGGAGAACACTTATACCTTGAAATTTAGTGAGAGATCATCTTATAATGCTACCGCCGAACTAAGCAAAAATAAGATGCATAAAGGATAAACATCACATGCAATCAATATAAGTGATATGATATGGCCATCATCATCTTGTGCCTTTGATCTCCATCTCTAAAGCACCGTCATGATCACCATCATCACCGGCTTGACACCTTGATCTCCATCAAAGCATCGTTGTCGTCTCGCCAACTATTGCTTCTACGACTATCACTACCGCTTAGTGATAATTAAGGTAAAGCAATTACATGGCGATTGCATTTCATACAATAAAGCGACAACCATATGGCTCCTGCCAGTTGCCGATAACTCTGTTACAAAACATGATCATCTCATACAATAAAATTTAGCATCATGTCTTGACCATATCACATCACAACATGCCCTGCAAAAACAAGTTAGACGTCCTCTACTTTGTTGTTGCAAGTTTTACGTGGCTGCTACGGGCTGAGCAAGAACCGTTCTTACATACGCATCAATAACCACAACGCGGTATAGTGATTGCTTTTTGATCTTCAAAAAGAACATTGTTCATTGAACCCGATTCAACTAAAGTTTGAGAAACTGACACCCACCAGCCACCTATGTGCGAAGCACGTCGGTAGAACCAGTCTCGCGTAAGTGTATGCGTAATGTCGATCTGCGCCGCTTCATCCAACAATACCGCTGAATCAAGAATCAACTAGTGATGGCAAGCAATATGTATATACCCATGCCCACAACTCCTTTGTGTTCTACTCGTGCATATAACATCTACGCATAGACCTGGCTCGGATGCCACTGTTGGGGAACGTAGTAATTTCAAAAAAATTCCTACGCACACGCAAGATCTATCATGGTGATGCATAGCAACGAGAGGGGAGAGTGTGTCTACGTACCCTCGTATACCGAAGGAGTAAGCGTTTATCAACGCGGTTGATGTAGTGGCACACCTTCACGATCCGTCTTGATCAAGTACCGAACGTACGGCACCTCCGCGTTCAGCACACGTTCAACTCAACGACGTCCTCGCCTTCTTGATCCAGCAAGACGGGCGAAGTAGTAGATGAGTTCTGCCAGCATGACAGCGTGGTGATGGTGTTGGTGAAGAACAATCTCCGCAGGGCTTCTCCTAAGCACTACGAAAACTATGACGGAGGATAAACTAGAGGGGACGGGGTTTCCGGCACACGGCTTGGTGTTTCTTGATGTGTCTTGGGTGCTAGCCCTACCCCTCTATTTATATGTTGAGTCTTGGGGTCGAAACTTGGAGTAAAAGCCTACACAAAGTCGGTTTCACCCGAAAGGCAAGAGTCCTTCTTGGACTCTAGGACCAGACGCCAGGGTTCCCGGTGTCTGGACCCAGACGCCAGGGACCCTGGCACCTGGCCCCTGGACTCCGTAAAACTTCCTTTTGCGCTTTCCAAAAACCTTGTGGGCTTTCCCCTTTGGCCCAAATAAAGTGTTCTCGTACCCAAACATTTCGGGAAACATCCGGAACCCCTTCCGGTGAATTCTGTAACACTTCCATAGATCAAACACTACTATCCACATATCAATCTTTACTTCCGGACCATTCCAGAGTTCCTCGTCATGTTCGTGATCTTATCCGGAACTCCGAACAACATTCGGTTACCAACATACATAACTCATATAATACTATATCGTCAATGAACATTAAGCGTGCGGACCCTACGGGTTCGAGAACTATGTAGACATGACCGAGACATCTCTCTGGTCAATAACCAATAGCGGAACTTGGATGCCCATATTGACTCCTACATATTCTACGAAGATCTTTATTGGTCGAACCGCATAACAGCATACGTTGTTCCCTTTGTCATCGGTATGTTACTTGCTCGAGATTCGGTCGTTGGTATATCAATACCTAGTTCAATCTTGTTACCGGCAAGTCTCTTTACTCGCTCCGTAATGCATCATCCCGCAACTAACTCATTAGTCACATTGCTTGCAAGGCTCATAGTGATGTGCATTACCGAGAGGGCCCAGAGATACCTCTCCGATAGATGGAGTGACAAATCCTAATCTCGATCTATGCCAACTCAACAAACACCATCGGAGACACCCGTAGAGCATCTTTATAATCACCTAGTTACGTTGTGACGTTTGATAGCACACTAAGTGTTCCTCCGGTATTCGGGAGTTGCATAATCTCATAGTCATAGGAACATGTATAAGTTATGGAGAAAGCAATAATAGTAAACTAAACGATCATTATGCTAAGCTAACGGATGAGTCTTGTCCATCACATCATTCTCCTAATGATGTGATATCGTTCATCAAATGACAACACATGTCTATGGTCAGGAAACTTAACCATCTTTGATTAACGAGCTAGTCTAGTAGAGGCATACTAGGGACACTTTGTTTTGTCTATGTATTCACACATGTATCAAGTTTCCGGTTAATACAATTATAGCATGAATAATAAACATTTATCATGATTATCATGATATAAGGAAATATAAATAACAACTTTATTATTGCCTCTAGGGCATATTTCCTTCATAGAGAGGTGTCTCGATCATGACTACATAATTCCTGAACCCGCGCGGTCGCACACTTAGCGTTCGTTCACGCTAGAGTAGTATTGGGATATTTGATGAGTGGTAACCAAATGTTGTTTGGAGTCCCAGATGAGACCCCGTACGTCACGAGGAGTCTCATAATAGTCGAGAGGTACATATTTATATATGGGAAGTCATATTTTGGGTTCCGGAAAAAGGTGCACTTTTCGGTATTGTATCGGGAAGCTTCTAGAAGGTTCCGGAGGATTCTGGAGGGGGTCGAAAGTCCACAAGTGGCTCCACCACGACCCAAGGGCTAGCATGGTCTGCAGGGAGGTGCACTGGCCTTATTTGGCTAGGCGCACCAAGTCCTCAAATGCCCATGTGGCTAGGGAAGGCAAAAAAGGAAGGAGTCCTAGTAGTAATAGGATTGGACTTGGCGTCCAAGTCCTCTCCCCCTTAGCTGCACCCTAGGGCTTGGAAGGGCTGTTTCTCATGCCCCTCCACCTATATATAGAGGGAAGGGATGCCCCAAGAGTACACACCAAGCCCTTGGCACCCCTCTCTCTCCCGTTACTCCGTAGTTCCACCGCCTTGTCCCGGCGATGCTTAGCGAAGCGCTGTCGGTGCTCCACCATCACTATCACCACCATGCCATCGTGTTGGTTGTGATCCCATCTACTTCTCCTATCCCACTTGCTGGATCAAGAAGGAGGAGATGTCATCGAGCCGCACATGTGCTAAACTCTGAGGCGCCGTCCGTTCGACACTAGATCGGTTGGATCGTGACCAGATCGCGAAGAGTACGACTACATCAACTGTGTTGATAAACGCTTCTGCTTAGTGTTCTACAAGGGTATGTAGATGCTCTCCCCCTCTCGTAGCAATGCATCTCCATGGATAGATCTTGCATGTGCGTACAAAATTTTTGTTTTCCATGCAACGTTCCCCAACATTGGCATCCGAGCTTGGTCTATGCGTAGATGATATGCATGAGCAGAACACAAAGGAGTTGTGGGCGGTGATGGTCATACTGCTTACCACCAAAGTCTTATTTTGATTCGGCGGTATTGTGGGATGAAGCGGCCCGGACCAACCTTAAATGTCCACGCACATGAGACCAGTTCCACCGACTGACATGCAACTTGTTTTGCATAAATGTGGCTGGTGGGTGTCTGTTTCCCCTACTTTAGTTGAATCAAATTTGACTATGAACGGTCCTTGAAGAAGGTTAAAACAACAAACTTGTTAATCACCATTGTGGTTCTTGCGTAGTTAGGAACGGTTCTTGCTAGAAGCCCGCAGCAGCCACGTAAAATTTGCAACAACAAAGTAGAGGACGTCTAACTTGTTTTTGCAGGGTATGTTGTGATGTGATATGGTCAAGACGTGATGTGATATATGTTGTTGTATGAGATGATCATGTTTTGTAATATCGACAACCGGCAGGAGCCTTAGGGTTGTCTCTTAATTATTGTATGAAATGCAAGTGCCATGTAATTGCTTTACTTTATCGCTATGCGTTAGCAATAGTTGTAGAAGCAATAGTTGGTGAGATGACCCCGACGCAATGATGGAGATCATGACGATGCTTTGGAGATGGAGATCAAAAGCACAAGATGATGATGGCCATATCATGTCACATATTTTGATTGCATGTGATTTTTATCCTTTATGCAGCTTATTTTGCTTAGAACGATGATGGCATTATAAGATGATCCCTTCACTAAATTTCAAGATAAAAGTGTTCTCCCCGAGTATGCACCGTTGCTAAAGTTCATAGTTTTGAAGCACCTCGTGATGATCGGGTGTGATAGACTCTACGTTCACATACAACGGGTGTAAGACAGTTTTGCACGTGCAGAATACTTGGGTTAAACTTGAAAAGCCTAGCATGTACAGACATGGTCTCGAAACACTAGAGCCGAAAGGTCGAACATGAGTTATATAGTAGATGTGATCAACATAGAGATGTTCACCATTGATGACTACCCCATCTCACGTGATGATCGGACATGGGTTAGTTGATTTGGATCATGTATCACTTAGATAACTTGAGGAATGTTAATTTAAGTGGGAGTTCATTAGTAATTTGATTAATTAAACTTAATTTATCATGAACTTAGTCTTGATAGTATTTGCATATCTATGTTGTAGATCAATGGCCCGTGTTAGCGTTCCCTTGTATTTTTTGCGTTCCTAGAGAAAACTAAGTTAAAAGATGATGGTAGCAATAATGCGGATTGGGTCCGTGATCTGAGGATTATCCTTATTGCTGCATCGAAGTATTATGTCCTTGATGCACCGCTAGGTGACAGACAGGCTGCAGGAGCTGATACGGATGTTATGAACATTTGACAAGCTCGATCTGATGACTACTTGATAGTTTAGTGCGCCATGCTTTACGACTTAGAACCGGGGATCCAAAGACGTTTTGAATGCCATGGAACATATGAGATGTTCCAAGAGCTGAAATTGGTATTTTAGGCTCATGCCCGTGTTGAGAGGTATGGTACCTCTGACAAGTACTTTGCCTACAAGATGGAGGAGAATAGCTCAGCTAGTGAGCATGTGCTCAGAATGTTTGGGTACTACAATTGCTTGAATCAAGTGGGAGTTAATCTTCTAGATAAAATAGTGATTGGCAGAGCAGCTCCAGTCACTATCACTAAGCTACTAGAGCTTCATGATGAACTATAATATGCAAGGAATGACAAACAATTTTCGGGCTCTTCGCGATGCTAAAATCGGCGGAGGTAGAAATCAAGAAAGAGCATTAAGTGTTGATGGTTAATAAGACCACTAGTTTCAAGAAAAAGGGCAAGTAAAAGAAAGGGAACTTCACACGGAATGACAAGCCACTTGCCACTCCCGTGAAGAATCCCAAAGCCAGATGCAAGCCTAAAACTGAGTGCTTCTACTGCAAAGGAAATGGTCACTAGAAGCGGAACTGCCCCAAATACTTGGCAGATAAGAAGGATGTCAAAGTAAACAAAGGTATATTTGATATACATGTTATTGATGAGTACCTTATTGGTCCTCGTAGTATCCCCTGGGTTTTTGATACTGGTTTAGTTGCTAAGATTAGAAAATCGAAACATGAGTTGCAGTATAAACAGAGACTAGTTAAGGGCAAGGTGACAATGTGTGTTGGAAGTGTTTTCAAGATTGGTATGATCACCATTGCACACTCCCTCTATCTTTGGGATTAATGATGAGCATAAATAAATGTTATTTGGTGTGTGTGTTGAGCATGAACATGATTAGATCGTGTTTATTGCAAATACGGTTATTCATTGAAGTCAGACAATAATTGTTATTTTGTTTACATGAATAAAACCTTCTATGGTCATACGCCCAATGTAAATGGTTTATTGAATCTCGATCATAGTGATACAAATGTTCATAATATTGATGCCAAAAGATACAAAGTTGATAATGATAGTGCAACATACTCGTGGCACTGCCGTTTAGGTCATATTGGTGTAAAGCGCATGAAGAAACTCCATGCGGATGGACTTTTGGAATCACTTGATTATGAATCATTTGATACTTGCGAACCATGCCTCATGGTTAAGATGACTAAAACTCCATTCTCCGGAACAATGGAGCGAGCTAATGACTTATTGTAAATAATACATACCGCTGTATGTGGTCCGATCAGTGTTGAAGCACGCGGCGGGTATCATTATTTTCTGACCTTCAGAGATGATTTAATTAGGTATGGATATATCTACTTGATGAAACACAAGTCTGAAACATTTGAAAAGTTCAAAGAATTTCAGGGTGAAGTGAAAAATCATCGTATCAAGAAAATAAAGTTTCTACGATCTGACCGCGGAGGCGAATATTTGAGTTATGAGTTTGGCCTTCATTTAAAACAATATGGAATTGTTTAACAACTCACGCCACCTGGAACACCATAGCATAATGGTGTGTCCGAACATCATAACCGTACTTTATTGAATATGGTGCATTCTATGATGTCTCTTACCAATTTGCCTTTATCATTTCGGGGTTATGCATTAGAGCCAGCCACATTCACGTTAAATAGGGCACCGTCTAAATCCGTTGAGACGACACCGTCTGAACTATGGTTTAGCAAGAAGTCTAAGCTGTCGTTTCTTAAAGTTTGGGGATGCAATGCTTACGTCAAAAGGCTTCAGCCTGTTAAGCTCGAACCCAAATAAGAGAAGTGCCTCTTCATAGGATACCCTAAGGAAACTATTGGTTACACCTTCTACCACAGACCCGAAGGCAAGATCTTTGTTGCTAAAAATGGGTCCTTTCTAGAGAAGGAGTTTCTCTCAAAAGAAGTGAGTGGGAGGAAAGTAGAACTTGATGAGGTAATTGTACCTTCTCTCGAATTGGAAAGTAGCACATCAGAGAAAACTATTCCCGTGATGCCTACACCAACTAGAGAGGAAACTAATGATGATGATCATGAAACTTCAGATCAAGTTACTACTTGATGCATCTCCAACGTATCTATAATTTTTTATTGTTCCATGCTGTTATATTATCAAACTTGTATGTTTTATAATCATTTTATATCATTTTTTGGTACTAACCTATTGACATAGTGCCAAGTGCCAGTTCTTGTTTTGTCGTGTTTTTTACATCACAGAAAATCAATATCAGACGGAGTCCAAATGCCATGAAACTTTACGGAGATTTTTTATGGACTAGAAAGAACATGTTGGGCTCTGGTTGCACCTGGGGGAGTCCCGAGGAGGGGACAACCCACCAAGGTCCGCCAGGAGGCCCAGGCACGCCCTGGTGGGTTGTGCCCAACTCGGGTGCCCCCGGGACCGCCTCTTTGCTCTATAAATACCCAAAAATCCTAGAACCCTAGGGGAGTCGACGAAATATTCATCCAGCCACCGCAGAGTCCAGAACCACCAGATCAAATCTAGACACCATCTCGGATGGGGTTCACCGCCTCCATTGGTGCCTCTCCGATGATGCGTGAGTAGTTCTTTGTAGACCTTTGGGTCCGTAGTTAGTAGCTAGATGGCTTCATCTCTCTCTCTCTCTCTCTCTTGATTCTCAATACAATGGTCTCTCGGAGATCCATATGATGTAACACTTTTGCAGTGTGTTTGTTGGGATCGATGAACTTTGAGTTTATGATCAGATCTATCTTTTTATATCCATGAAAGTTATTTGAGTTTATTTTATCTTGCTACCTCTTGAGCACTGCGTTGGTTTTCCCTTGAAGAGGAAAGGGTGTTGCAGCAAAGTAGCGTAAGTATTTCCCTCAGTTTTTGAGAACCAAGGTATTAATCCAGTAGGAGGCCACGCACGAGTCCCTCGCAACTACATAAAGAATTGGATACAAGAGATGAACTAGGGTTTTGAGATGAGATGGTGCTGATGAAGATGTTGATGGAGATTGCCCTCTCCCGATGAGAGGAGCGTTGGTGATGATGATGGCGATGATTTCCCCCTCCGGGAGGGAAGTTTCCCCGGCAGAACAGCTCCGCCAGAGCCCTAGATTGGTTCCGCCAAGGTTCCGCCTCGTGGCGGCGGAGTTTCGTCCGAGAAGATGGCTTATGATTTTTTCCCTTCGAAAGAGTCCATATAGCAGAAGATGGTCATCGGAGGGCCACCAGGGGGCCTACGAGGTAGGGGGGCATGCCCAGGGGGGTACGGCGTGCCACCCACCCCGTGGGCAGGGTGTGGCCCCCCTGGTGAAGTTCTTGCGCTCAATGTTTTTTATATATTTGGAAAACATCATCCGAGAAGTTTTAGGACTTTTGGAGCTGTGCAGAATAGGTCTCTAATATTTGCTCCTTTTCCAGCCAGAATCCCAGCTGCCGGCATTCTCCCTCTTTATGTAAACCTTGTAAAATAAGAGAGAATAGGCATAAGTATTGTGACATAATGTGTAATAACAACCCATAATGCAATAAATATTGATATAAAAGCATGATGCAAAATGGACGTATTGTTGGGATCTACAATAGGGTGCGTCGACTGCAAATTAAAATTTCCTACACGCATAACAACCAAGAACATGCTACGGGAGATGGATCACAGTTTGTTACCACCAGACGCGCAGTGCCGTGTAGTGGAAGAAGAGTTGGGGCAGCGTGTCCGCGTGGATCGTCTCCTCCTCGTCCGATCTCCCTCATACAACCGGTGATCATTTCCCACGTACATGTTCGCCAGAGCGGTGCAAGTGCACCGCTTCTAACGGTATCCGCGCGTGCAGGAGGAACGTCGTGCGGCGGACTGCTAGGTCCGATCACACAACCGGCGGCGAGTGGAGGTGTCTATTCGCAACACATGCAAACCCTAGTGACAGCGCCGAAGCGATTAGCCCCCATGAGTGTGCGGCACCTCCACTATATATAGGTGTCCGTCGCGGGCTCAACACTTGGGCCTCGCACAGACCCTAAAGCCCATAAGTCTACTCGGCCATAATCCGAATACAATTCAGATCACATCCGACCAGTGTCCTTGGATCCGACCTCGTAGGTTCCTTCCCTTAAGCGCGCGACCCCTTAGGTTCAAGTCGGCTTGGTCGCAGTTCGGATCACCTCCGAACTGCACGGTTGGTGGCGGCCTCTAGCAAGGCATGCCGAACACCAAGAAGACTATGAAGCTGGTTAGCAAACCTGTACATCACACTTCCATTCCTTTTGCCACAGGATATATGTTGTCGAGCTCAAGGCGAGTCTGTCATCCTTGTGCTAGCCCGACCTCTTTCTCGTTCTAGTGATGCCGACCACTATCCGGATTATCTCATAATCCTTGTCGCATGGCCATGCTTATCCTGGTCGGATCACACGAGGGGCCCAGAGTATATCTCTCCTGGTCAGAGGGGCAAATCCCATCTTGCTTGACCACGTATCGCAGCATGGTTCTAGACAAACCCGAAACCTACCTTTATAACTACCCAGTTATGGAGTAGCGTTTGGTCGGCCCAAAGCAAGTATGTCACCACCCCGAGTACATGCGTCAGCTCAGGTCTTAGGACATAGAACATATGTTGTACTAGAGACTCACAGATGACATATCGCTACGTCTCATAGTTGGGTCTGTCCGACTCGGACCTTATCTCGACTCGGATCCGACTACGTCGAATCCGACCAGATCCTTCCAAGTCCATATTATCCGGTTAGCATCCAATGCTCCATGGCTAGTGAGACCAAGCCATCGACCGTGTCATATGCTAGTCTAGTTGGCTGCGCGTCCACACAGCCCTTTCGACTAGGGACCTTTTAGGACAGTCATCATACAATGCATAGTCCCACAAACAAGTCACATACTTGCTGATACACATCATTGATAATGTCCAAGGACTATCTTTATTCATAAACACATAGGAAATATCATCGTACATGATTGCCTCTAGGGCATATCTCCAACAGTCTCCCACTTGCACTAGAGTCAATCAAATAGACATCGAATGCCCATAGCTCTAACGTGCCCCTCATGCTTGGGTTGTGGAAGCGGCTTAGTCAACGGATCCGCAACATTTGCATCCATGTGAATTTTGCATAACTCTACATCACCACTCTTTACGATCGTTCGTATCAGGTGATATTTCCGATCTATGTGTCTGACCTTGTGGTGATTCCTCGGCTCCTTGGCTTGTGCGATGGCACCAGAATTATCACAATAAAGGTCCAACGGTTTTACCGAGGCTGGGAAAATACCAAGATCATCCAGAAAGTTCCGGATCCAAACACTTTCCTTTGCAGCTTCACAAGCCGCAATGTATTCGGCTTCTGTAGTAGAATCGGCCACCGTATCTTGCTTGGAACTCATCCAGCTCACTGCTCCTCCGTTCATGACGTACATGAATACGGACTGTGATCGACAATCATCTCTGTCGGTTTGGAAACTAGCATCGGCGTAACCCCTTATGACGAGCTCTTCCTCACCTCCATAAACTAGGAACATCTCTTAAGTCCTTTTCAGGTACTTCAAAATAGTCTTTACCGCTGCCCAGTGAATCTCACCTGGGTTGGCCTGGTATCTACTATTAGGCTTATTGCAAAAGCAACATCGGGCCGCGTACATATCATGACATACATGATGGATCCGATTGCCGAGGCATATGGAATCCTACTCATCCTGCTTCGCTCATCAGATGTCGAAGGACTCCGAGTCTCGCTTAGCCTTATACCATGTGAGAGTGGCAAGAACCCTTTCTTTGCCTCACTCATGTTGAACCGCTTTAACACTTTATCTATGTACGTGCTCTGGCTTAAGCCGAGCAGCCTCCTTGATCTATATCTATAGATCTTAATGCCTAAAATGTACATTGCTTCACCAAGGTCCTTCATCGAAAACTTGCCATTCAATGACTCTTTGACCGAGTTCAGCATCGAAATATCATTTCCGATCAGTAGTATGTCATCCACATACAAGATCAAAAACACTATCAAGCTCCCACTTAACTTCTTGTATAAACAAGAGTCCTCTTTGCTTTTGATGAAGTCGAAACCAGTGACGACCTCATCAAAACGAATGTTCCAGTTCCGAGATGCTTGCCTCAACCCATAAATGGATCTCTTGAGCTTGCATACCTTACTAGTGCTAGTCAGATCAACAAAACCCTCGGGCTGTATCATATACACGTCCTCGGTTAAATTTCCATGAAGGAAAGCCATCTTGACATCCATCTGCCATATCTCGTAATCGAAATATGCAGCTATAGCTAGTACGATCCTCACCGACTTCAGCATCGCTATCGGCGAGTAAGTCTTGTCGTAGTCAATTCCTTGAACTTGTCCATAACCCTTAGTGACAAGCCGAGCTTTGTGGATCTGAACATTTCCATCCACATCGGTTTTCTTCTTAAAGACCCATTTGCAACCAATGGCCGTTACGCCAGGCGACGGATCAACCAAGTCCCAAACTTGATTCTCATCCATGGACTTTAACTCGGATCTCATGGCCTCCAGCCATGCCTCGGAATCTGGGCTCACCATCGCTTATGCATATGTGGCCGGCTCGTCGCTTTCTAGCAACAAAACATCACGCACTCTGCGCAATCTTTCCGACCTCCATGGTTCCGGTGCCGCTTCCACTACGGGTTCCCTGACTGACTCCGGTATGATCTCATCACCAGCCGAGCCGTCCCCGAGTGGTCCTCGAATTTCTTCGAGTCTGACCGTCCTCCCACTGGCTTCCCGACTGAGAAACTCTTTCTCAAGGAAAACCCGGTTCCGAGCAACCAGCACTTTGTTCTCTTCCCAGTTGTAGAAGTTATATCCCAAGGTTTCCCTCGGATATCCCACGAATATGCATTTATCCGACTTGGGTGTAAGCTTGTCTGACATAAGTTTCTTGACAAATGTTTCACAACCCCAAATATTTAGAAAAGACAAACTGGGACTCTTCCCGGTCCACATCTCATGTGGTGTCTTGTCTACGAATTTTGATGGTACCCTGTTAAGTGTGAAAGCTATAGTTCTAGAGCGTATCCCCAGAATGACAAGGGTAAATCCGACTTGCTCATCATAGATCGAACCATGTACAACAAGGTGCGATTCCTCCGTTCTGATACACCATTTCTTTATGGCGTACCCGGAGGTGTGAGCTGAGGTACTATACCTATGCTTTTCAGATGATCATCAAACTCCTGGCTCATGTACTCACCTCCACGATCAGATCGTAAAAGTTTTATAGTCTTGCCGAGCTGATTCTCCACCTCGTTTTGAAACTCTTTGAACTTTTCAAAAGTCTCTGACTTGTGCCTCATCAAATAGATATATCCGTATCTACTCAAGTCGTCGGTAAAAGTCACGAAGTACTGATAGCCACCTCTGGCAGTTGTGCTCATTGGTCCACACACATCACTGTGTATCAGTTACAACATCTCGGATGCCCTCTCACAACTCTTTGCGAAAGGAGACTTAGTCATCTTGCCGAGCAAGCATGATTCGCATGTCTCGAACGAACCAAAGTCGGTCGAAGTTAGGAGTCCATCATCATGGAGCTTCTTCATGTGTTTCAGACTAATGTGTCCAAGCCGGCAATGCCAGAAGTATGTCGGATTTATCTCATTGGGCTTATGCCTCTTGACATTCACGTTATAGACTGGTTCCTGTTCTGGATTCAATATAAATAACCCATCAACAATGGGTGCATAGCCGTGGAACATACCATTCAAATAAATCGAACAACCATTGTCCTTTAAATTGAATTCATAACCCTGACTCATCAAGCATGAGGCAAAAATAATGTTCCGACTAAGTGCAGGAATGTAATAACAATTATTCAATTCCAAAATAAATCCAGAAGGAAGCTGGAGCTGCATTGTGCTGACCTCCAACGCAGCAACTCTTGCTTTGTTGCTGACCCTGATGTCAATCTCCCCTTGTGCCACACGCCTAGTTCTTACCAGCCCCTGCATCGAGTTGCAAATATGAACAACCGATCCGGTATCAAATACCCAAGAGCTACTAGGTATGTTAGCAAGGTAAATGTCTATAACATATGCAACAAGTGTACCTTTGCCTGAAGCAGCATTCCCGACCTTATTTCCATGCTCTGCAAGCCACTTGCTACAGTTCCTCTTCCAGTGACCAGTTTCCTTGCAATGATAGCAAATGGTCTTTGAGTCCGGTCCAGATTTCGGCGCAGCGGCGGAGGTTACCATCTCCGTGCCCTTTGCCTTAGCCTTCTTCTTAGACCAACTCTTCTTGAACTTAGCCGATTTCTGCACCATCAACACTTGATGCGTGCCTTTCTTAATATCCTGCTCTGCCACTTTGAGCATCCCATGCAATTTAGTGAGCTTCTTATCCATGCCATGCAAATGATAGTTTGAGATGAATGTCCCATAGCTGGGCGGAAGAGAACCCAGAACTGCATCAGTAGTCAGCTCATCTAAGAGCAGGAAGCCCAACCGATCCAAAGCTTACACATATCCGATCATCTTGATCACATGCGGGCTCAGTGGATCACCTTCCTTCAGCTTACAATCCATCAAGGATCGCCAGACGTTGAACCTTTCGGTCCTAGCCTGCACCTGAAACATGCTCTTGAGACTCTCGATCATATCGAAAGCCCCAACGTCTTTGAAATGCTACTGCAAATCGGGCTCCATACAAGCCAGCATGAGGCAGCTGATCTCATTTGATTCATCAACGAGTTTCTGGTAGGGACTCTTGGTTGTGGTACTAGCATTATCGGCAGGTTCCTCTGGAAGCGGATCCTCTAGAACATGTTCCTTTTTATCACGTTTGAGAACAATTCTCAAATTTCTATACCAAGTAGTAAAGTTTGTTCCATTCAGTTTATCCTTTTCCAGAATTGATTTCAATGAAAGTTGGGTTGAGCAGGTGGTGCCCTTGATCTACAACAGAAAAATATGCAATCACTAAGCAATGTGTTTATGTAGAGTAATTCTAGCCTTAATCAGAAATACTCCCACTGAAGTCAGTATCCCTCCGCAAACTCTCAGTGATTCAGGATCTGACTAGGACATGCGACTAGTGAGCTTTAGCATCACTGCTAGACAACATGCCTATTCGGTAAGCAACTCCTTGCTAATCGTATCTCTATACGACTCCTGTCGGTTGGGTAGGTATCTCATACCCCGGCTCCCGACCTCTTTTACCACAAGGCCCAAAACCGTTTTGATATCCTTGTCAAGTCAACCTAATGCAGTGCATGTCCGTGTCCGACACAAACCCTTCAGTCAAGGACACCTAGCAGCACCCCAATTTTATGAGCCCACTACTAGACGTACTTGACGTGCGAAGGTGCAACATCGGGGATGGAAATTTGCTTGATATTCATGAGGGATCTTTCTATCATTCTAACATGCATAGAAAACAAGGAAGCATAACAATCACAAATAAATACATATTGTGAAATAGTATGGCTCCTTCATGGATGTTCTTCCAGATCGGCTCCAACTCCGATGACCATCTAGCAACTCCATCTTGTTTGTCACGCCCGGATGCCAAGCCACCAACTTGATCTCTATTATCCAACTACTACAACTAGTAATGAATTTTACATAGAGTCACAAGTCGACACGCAAGTTGTTATACAATATAATGACAGCACTTTGGCTCGTGTCGGTTGTCAAACATGACATGTAGGCCATGTATAATTTACACACATGCACCACATACACATGAGCCATACTATTCACATCAAACCCTGCAAAATAAAGTTATGCATAGAATCGTATTCTACCGATTTGAGTGATCGTGTGCGAAATACAAGGCGCTACGCACACGGCGGTCCCGCTAGCCGGTGAAGGAAATATGCCCTAGAGGCAACAATAAAGTTATTATTTATTTCCTTATATCATGATAAATGTTTATTATTCATGCTAGAATTGTATTAACCAGGAAACACAATACATGTGTGAATACATAGACAAACAGAGTGTCACTAGTATGCCTCTACTTGACTAGCTCGTTGATCAAAGATGGTTATGTTTCCTAACCATAGACATGAGTTGTCACTTGATTAATGGGATCACATCATTAGGAGAATGATGTGACTGACTTGACCCATTCCGTTAGCTTAGCACTTGATCATTTAGTTTGTTGCTATTGCTTTCTTCATGACTTATACATGTTCCTATGACTATGAGATTATGCAACTCCCGTTTACCGGAGGAACACTTTGTGTGCTACCAAACGTCACAACATAACTGGGTGATTATAAAGGTGCTCTACAGGTGTCTCCGAAGGTACTTGTTGGGTTGGCGTATTTCGATATTAGGATTTGTCACTCCGATTGTCGGAGAGGTATCTCTGGGCCCTCTCGGTAATGCACATCGCTTAAAGCCTTGCAAGCATTGCAACTAATGAGTTAGTTGCGGGATGATGTATTATGGAACGAGTAAAGAGACTTGCCGGTAACGAGATTGAACTAGGTATTGAGATACCGACGATTGAATCTCAGGCAAGTAACATACCGATGACAAAGGGAACAATGTATGTTGTTATGCGGTCTGACCGATAAAGATCTTCGTAGAATATGTAGGAGCCAATATGAGCATCCAGGTTCCGATATTATTTATTGATCGGAGACGTGTCTCGGTCATATCTACATAGTTCTCGAACCCGTAGGGTCCGCACGCTTAACGCTACGATGACAGTTATATTTTGAGTTTTTGTGTTTTGATGTACCGAAGGTTGTTTGGAGTCCCGGATGTGATCACGGACATGACGAGGAGTCTCGAAATGGTCGAGACATAAAGATTGATATATTGGAAGCCTATATTTAGACATCGGAATCGTTTCGGGTGAAATCGGGATTTTACCGGAGTACCGAGAGTTACCGGAACCCCCCCGGGGGTTAATGGGCCTACATGGGCCCTAAGGGAGAAGAGGAGGGCCGGCCAGGGTAGGTCGCGCGCCCCCTCCCCCCTAGTCTGAATAGGACAAGGAGGGGGGGGGGGCGCCCCCCTTTCCTCTTTCCCCCTTCCCCTTTCCTTCTCCAACAAGGAAAGAGGGGGGAGTCCTACTCCCGGTGGGAGTAGGACTCCTCTAGGCGCACCCCTAGGGGCCGACCGCACCTCCCCCTCCCTCCTTTATATACGGGGGCATGGGGGCACCCCATGACACACAAGTTGATCAAGTTGATCGTCTCTTAGCCGTGTGCGGTGCCCCCCTCCACCATAGTCCACCTCGATAATACTGTAGCGGTGCTTAGGCGAAGCCCTGCGTCGGTAGAACATCAACATCGTCACCACGCCCTCGTGCTGACGAAACTCTCCCTCAACACTCGGCTGGATCGGAGTTAGAGGGACATCATCGGGCTGAACGTGTGCTGAACCCGGAGGTGCCGTGCGTTCGGTACTTGATCGATCGGATCGTGAAGACGTACGACTACATCAACCGCGCTGTGCTAACGCTTCCACTTTCAGTTTACGAGGGTACATGGACAACACTCTCCCCTCTCGTTGCTATGCATCACCATGATCTTGCGTGTGCGTAGGAATTTTTTTGAAATTGCTACATTCCCCAACAGTGGCATCCGAGCCAAGTTTTTATGCATTGATGTTATATGCACGAGTAGAACACAAGCGAGTTGTGGGCGATATAAGTCATAATGCTTACCAGCATGTCACACTTTGGTTCGGTGGTATTGTTGGATGAAGCGGCCCAGACCGACATTACGTGTACGCTTACGCGAGACTGGTTTTACCGCCGTGCTATGCACACAGGTGACTAGCGGGTGTCAGTTTCTCCAACTTTAGTTGAATCTTGTGTGGCTACGCCCGGTCCTTGGGAAGGTTAAAACAGCACTAACTTGACAAACTATCGTTGTGGTTTTGATGCGTAGGTAAGAACGGTTCTTGCTCAGCCCGTAGCAGCCACGTAAAACTTGCAACAACAAAGTAGAGGACGTCCAACTTGTTTTTGCAGGGCATGTTGTGATGTGATATGGTCAAGACGTGATGAGATATAAGTTGTTGTATGCGATGATCATGTTTTGTTGAAGTTATCGGCAATTGGCAGAAGCCTTATGGTTGTCTCTTTATTGCATAAGATGCAAGTGCCAAATAATTGCTTTACTTTATCGCTATGCGATAGCAATAGTTGCAAGAGCAATAGTTGGCGAGACGACCATGTGACGACACATTGATATAGATCAAGATGATGGAGATCATGGTGTCATGCTGGTGACGACGGAGATCATGACGATGCTTTGGATATAGAGATCAAAGGCACAAGATGATGATGGCCATATCATGTCACATATTTTTGATTGCATGTGATGTTTATCTTTTATACATCTTACTTTGCTTAGTTATGACGGTAGCATTATAAGATGATCTCTCACTAAATTTCAAGATAAAAGTGTTCTCCCTGAGTATGCACCGTTGTGAAAGTTCGTCGTGCCCAGACACCACGTGATGATTGGGTGTGATAAGCTCTACGTCCATCTACAATGGGTGCAAGCCAGTTTTGCACACGCAGAATATTCAGGTTAAACTTGACGAGCCTAACATATGCAGATATGTGATACGTCTCTGTCGTATCTACTTTTCCAAACACTTTTGCCCTTGTTTTGGACTCTAACTTGTATGATTTGAATGGAACTAACCTGGACTGACGCTGTTTTCAGCAGAATTGCCATGGTGTTGTTTTATGTGCAGAAAACAAATATTCTTGGAATGACCTGAAACTCCACGGAACATCTTAGAAAAAACAATAAAAAAATCCTCGCCAAAGATGAAGACCAGGGGGCCCACACCCTTCTCACGAGGGTGGGGGGCGCGCCCCCCTACCTCGTGCCCCCCTGGAAACCCTCCGACGCCAACTCCAACTCTATATATTTGCTTTCGGAGAGAAAAAAATCAGAGAGAAGAAACCATCACGTTTTACGATACGGAGCTGCCGCCAAGCCCTAAAACCTCTCGGGAGGGCTGATTCGGAGTCCGTTCGGGGGTCCGGAGAGGGGGATTCGTCGCTGTCATCATCATCAACCATCCGCCATCACCAATTTCATGATGCTCACCGCTGTGCGTGAGTAATTGCATCGTAGGCTTGCTAGGACGGTGATGGGTTGGATGAGATTTATCATGTAATCGAGTTAGTTTTGTTAGGGTTTGATCCCTAGTATCCATTATGTTCTCAGATTGATGTTGCTATGCCTTTGCTATGCTTAATGCTTGTCACTAGGGCCCGAGTGCCATGATTTCAGATCTAAACCTATTATGTTTTCATGAATATATGTGAGTTCTTGATCCTATCTTGCAAGTCTATAGTCACCTACTATGTGTTATGATCCGGCAACCCCGAAGTGACAATAATCGGGACCACTCCCAGTGATGACCATAGTTTGAGGAGTTCATGTATTCACTATGTGCTAATGCTTTGTTTTGGTTCTCTATTAAAAGGAGGCCTTAATATCCCTTAGTTTCCAATAGGACCCCGCTGCCACGGGAGGGTAGGACAAAAGATGTCATGCAAGTTCTTTTCCATAAGCACATATGACTATATACGGAATACATGCCTACATTACATTGACGAATTGGAGCTAGTTCTGTGTCACCCTATGTTATGACTGATACATGATGAACCGCATCCGGCATAATTATCCATCGCTGATCCGGTGCCTACGAGTTTTCCATATACTGGTTTACGCTTATTTACTTTCCCGCTGCTACTGTTACAATCACTACAAAATACCAAAAACATTACTTTTGCTGTCCTTACTTTTGTTGCCGCTACCACCACTATCATATTACTTTGCTACTAAACACTTTGTTGCAGATACTGAGTTTCCAGGTGTGGTTGAATTGACAACTCAGTTGCTAATACTTGAGAATATTGTTTGGCTCCCCTTGTGTCGAATCAATAAATTTGGGTTGAATACTCTACCCTCGAAAGCTGTTGCGATCCCCTATACTTGTGGGTTATCAAGACTATTTTCTGGCGCCGTTGCCAGGGAGCATAGCTCTATTCTTTGAGTCACTTGGGATTTATATCTTCTTATCACTATGAAGAACTTGAGAGATCCAAAAAACCAAGATCTATCCCTCAACTATGAGGGGAGGTAAGGAACTGCCATCTAGCTCTGCACTTGATTCACCTTCTGTTATGAGTAAGTTTGCGACACCTACACCTGCTTCTGCTATTCGTTCTGATATGTCGCATGTTATTGATGATGCCACTTCTGCTATGCATGATACTTATGATGAAACTGCTTCTATGCCTGATACTACTGTGCCCCTTAGTGAATTTCTTGATGAACAAATTGCTAGGGCTAGAGAAAGATAAATTATTGAATCTGAATATGATGATGATAGTGATGATGAAAATATGCCTGTTATCCATGAGGGCTATCTTTTTGATATGGAATCTTCTGCCGCTATCTTAGCTTGCAGGGATAGATAGGAGCTTAAGAGGTTATTAATTAAATGGAACAAAGAATCACTTAGAGATAAAATGAAACCCGACCCTGCTTTTGCCACTTCACCTATATGTGTTCCTGATAAGGATTATGAATTCTCTATTGATCCTGATATAATTACTTTGGTTGAATCTGATCCGTTTTATGGCTATGAATCTGAAACTGTTGTGGCACATCTTACTAAGTTAAATGATATAGCTGCCCTGTTTACTAATGATGAGAGATCGCATTACTTCTATATACTCAAAATATTTCCGTTCTCATTAAAGGGTGATGCTAAGATATAGTTTAATTCTCTTGATCCTGGTTGTGTGCGTAGTCCCCAGGATATGATTTATTACTTCTCTGCTAAATATTTCCCTGCTCATAAGAAACAAGCTGCTTTGAGGGAAATATACAACTTCGTGCAAATTAAAGAAGAGAGTCTCCCACAAGCTTGGGGGAGGCTTCTCAAGTTACTTAATGCTTTGCCTGATCATCCTCTTAAGAAACCAGAAATACTTGATATCTTTTATAATGGACTAACCGATGCTTCCAGAGATTACCTGGATAGTTGTGTTGGTTCTCTTTTCAGGGAAAGAACACCAGATGAAGCTGAAATCCTATTGAATAATATGTTGACAAATGAAAATAATTGGGCACCTCCTGAGCCAGCTCCTGAGCCATCTCCTGCTCCAATTACTGAGTCTATTCCTAAACCAACTCCGAAGAAGAGAGGTGTTCTATTTCTCAGTCCCGAAGATATGCAAGAGGCAAAGAAATCTATGAAAGAAAAAGGTATTAAAGCTGAAGATGTTAAGAATTTACCTCCTATTGAAGAAATACATGGTCTTAATATACCACCTGTTGAAGAAATATATGATCTTAATTATTTATTTACTGAAGAACCTCCTGATCCCGATATCCCGACACAGGTAGTAAAGGTAAATTCTCTCTATAGATATGATAAAGCTGAAGTCCCTCCTACTAAAATTGCTAGTCAGTGCTTGGATGAGTTTGATAACTTTATGTTTAAGCAAGATGACTTCAATGCTTATTTTGGTAGACAATTAAAATAAAATGCTTATATTATCAGACGCTTGGGTGATTATATGGCTAATGTTAAAGGTGAACTTAAACTTGTTAGCAAACATGCTTCTATGGTTACCACTCAAGTAGAACAAGTACTTAAGGCTCAAAAAGAAGTGCTTAATGAAATGAATAGTAAGAAAAATGATTATGCTGTTAGAGTGGCTACTAGAACTGGTAGAATGACTTAGGAACCTTTGTATCCTGAAGGCCACCCTAAGAGAATCGAGCAAGATTCTCAAAGAAATAATATTGATGTTCCTAGTTCTTCTAAAAAGAAGAAGAAGAAAAATGATAGAACTGTGCAAACTTCTAGTGAACCTATTGCTGAACCACCTGATAATCCAAATGATATTTCTATGTCTGATGCTGAAACACAATCTGGTAATGAACCTAATGAAAATATTAATAATGATGTTCATGATGATGCTCAACCTAGTAATGACAATGATGTAGAAGTTGAACCTGCTGTTGATCTTGATAACCCACAATCAAAGAATCAACGTTATGATAAAAGAGACTTTGTTGCTAGGAAACATGGTAAAGAAAGAGAACCTTGGGTTCAGAAACCCATGCCTTTTCCTCCGAAACCATCCAAGAAAAAGGATGATGAGGATTTTGAGCGTTTGCTGAAATGATTAGGCCTATCTTTTTGCGTATGAGATTAACTGATGTGCTCAAAACAAATCCTTATGCTAAATATATGAAAGATATCATTACTAATAAAAGAAAGATACCGGAAGCTGAAATTTCCACCATGCTTGATAATTATACTTTTAAGGGTGGAATACCAAAGAAACTTGGAGACCCCGGAGTACCTACTATACCTTGCTCCATTAAAAGAAATTATATTAAAACTGCTTTATGTGATCTTGGAGCCGGTGTTAGTGTCATGCCTCTGTCTTTATATCGTAGACTTGACTTGAATAAGTTGACACCTACTGAAATATCTTTGCAAATGGCTAATAAATCAATTTCTATACCTGTCGGTATCTGTGAGGATGTCCCTGTTGTGGTTGCAAACGTTACTATTTTAACAGACTTTGTTATTCTTGATATTCCCGAGGATGATAGTATGTCTATTATTCTTGGAAGACCTTTTATTAATACTGCAGGGGCTGTTATTGATTGCAACAAAGGCAATGTCACTTTTCATGTTAATGGTAATGAGCATATGGTACACTTTCCGAGGAAACAACCTCAAGTTCATAGTATCAACCCTATTGGAAAAATTCCATTGATCATATTTGGAGGTTTTGAATTTCCTCTTCCAACTTTCAAGAAGAAATATGATATACTTATTATTGGGGATGTGCATATCCCCGTTGAGGTAACTTAGTGTTATTCGAAATTTCTCCGGTTTCATGATTATCGGAACGAGTTTGTTAACAAGACTTGATCAACCTTGTTAGTGGATTCTTTTCGATGAGCATGAGACGGATGAAACTAGAAGCACAACCTTCTGTACCCTATCTATATTTTCTGCTATTTATATTAAATAAAGTAAAATAGTATTTTTCTGTCTGCTTCCTGACTTATCCATGCAATATAAAAATATCCCGAAAATAAAAGTCCTCAGAATGCCATGCCAATTTAATATGATTTTTTCGGGAATATTTTGAGGATTTACTGTGCAAAAATTACCGTGGGAGGAGTTGCCACCTGGCCACGAGGGTGGTGGGCGCCCCCCCTATAGGGCGCGCCCCCTACCTCGTGGGCCCATGGTGGCCCTCCTCCACTTATCCCAGCACCCATCTTCTTCCTCTGTCTCACACAAACCCGAAAAACCAACTCAAGCACGAGTTCCAGCCACTTTTGCTGTGATTTTCAATCTCCTTGCTCAAAGCACCTCTCGCAAAACTGCTTGGGGAGATTGTTCCTTGGTATGTGACTCCTCCATTGGTCCGATTAGTTTTTGTTCTAGTGCTTTATTCTTTGCAAATTTATGCTGCATAGGTGACCATGTTCTTGAGCTTGCATGTCAAATTTATATGGTTCTAAGTAGTTCTAATGCTTGATATAGGCTCTAGGCACTTGTAGGAGCAGTTGCTATCAATATTGTTGAAGTTGGTTCATTTTTGTTTGAAGTTACTAAAAATTTCAGAATTTTTCAGAGAAAAACAATATGCTTAGGAAGATGTTCCAAGGTGGTTCCTCTAAGGAGCTCGCGGTTGACTAGATGAAGAAGAAGAAAAGGCTCGCAAGATAACCCGGCATAACATAACTTTGGGCAGAGCCGATAAAGTTCATCGTTGAGTCAGGATTAAATTTTTTAGTGGGTAGCACAAGGTTAAAGTTCAAGAAGAATTAGGATCACTGGGCTTATGTGTGTTCGCTGCCGCCATCTTACGATCCGCGAGACCGACATGTGTTCGTTCCCTGTACAATTAAGATATCTAAGCCAAGTCTATCTTGAGGTTCTGCTGCAAGGCGCCAGGAGCAAAGACCAAGACCAAAAGAGATGAGATCAGACAAAAAGACGTCAACAGATGCAACCCACGCCTGGGATGAGGAGACATGGAAGACAAAACCGACAGCGACCTGGACCTCGTCTCGGCCTCGTTTTTTGTTGCACCATGGACAGCTCTCAGCAGCCTCAAATACTGGGTTGGCTAATATTATTAAATTAGATCTGAGGCAAACTGCTGTCCGGGCAACACAGGGATCAATCTGGTCTGATTTTATTAAACTAGATTTACCTTGTTCTCCTCTGAACTGAGGGTCACACGGAAGATGCTGGTCCTCTAGACCGATCCGTACAAGAAGCCAGTCGCCAGGGCATTTTCTTTTTTCCTTGGTGCTACCGATGATACATCTCCTGATTGGAAGGATCGCTGCTACATCCGTTTGGAAGAGTCAAAGGTCATCATTAGAGAAGGTCCTAAAAAATCCGATGGAAATCATGCCTTATCATGAGGCTCAAGCATACAAGTCAAGGAAAGAAAGAAGGGAACGGCTTTGACCCGGCTTCAGGATTCGGTCATGACCCGGACTATGCTTGGTTGCCGAGTCGCCCGCAGCGTGCAACTCGCTATCAAGATTACCAAGCCGCCGAGACAGTTAAATATCTACTGTGATACACTATTTTGTTGATTTAAAACCCCCATGCGTCAACTCACAAGCTGCTGGTGCTATTACATTTTGGGTCGTCGCCCCTGCTACATCAACGTAACACGACTGACTCGACGTCCGCACGACTTACTTCGCCTGTGATTGACTCGCCCGTCCGCACGGCTTACCGTGCCTGCGATTAACTTGCTGTTCGCGCGGTTTACCGCGCCTGTGATTCATTTGCCGTTTGCACCGGATTACGACGCTGGTGCCGACTCTCCCAATCTGCATCGGCTTACAACGCCACAGCCGACTCATTTGTCCGAGCCGTCTCTGATGCTGCAGTCGTTTTACTGTCCGCCCTGCGGTCCGGCCTATTCAAAGTGCCGGGTTGACTAATGGACTTTACGCACAGATCATCTGTCATTCACAAACATCAGGTGTTATCCATCTAAATTTATCTTATCAACACTTATTGTTTTTTGTCAAAAGAACAATTACTCTGCCCTGTAATATTTTTACATAGGACAATTTTTATGCTATTATACCACGGATACAGAGTGCATGCACTAGCATTCGTCTATTCCACGCTGCTCGACAGACATGCGTGCAAGCCGCCGTTCCCGTGGTCCAGTCCACATCAACTCATCAGGACCGTGCGAATTGCCCAATAAAGCACGCACAGGCCACCGTCCCCCGCAGTCCGGTCTACATCAACCTACGACCGACTCGCCTGTCCGTGCCGGCTTACAACACCGGTGCCGACTCTCCTCGTCCACACCGGCTTACAACGCCGCGGTCGATTCATATGTCTGCTCGCATGGACGACTCGCCCATGATTGATTTCAGCTTCACCGTGGTGATCATCAACTCCGCGGTGGATATTTTCTAGCCTAACATATCAGGTGAAATCCATCCATTATATTTTTACATTATACATTGCTTTCTTTAAAAGAGCAATTACTCTGGCTTGCATGTTTTCCAATGCAGGACAAATTGTCTACTGCAAAAATGAGTTATTATATCATTGCGCTGTTGAAGGACTCATACCGGTTTATATCACGGTCAAATATGGAGAGTCTCAAGCCAACTCCTCGAGTAGTCTTAAGACTTGGGGGCTACAATGACATGACTAGGGAGCTCCGGGTCACTGGAGGGAATGATAACCCAGTTTCGGAGGACACCGCCATATTGATGAAAATTTAAAGGCCGTTAGAAATTTGCTGGTTCAAATTAAAGATTTTGGCTCAAGAGACATCTTTCTCCCGCAAAGCTTTGAAGCCCTCAAATCCGGTTCAAACATTCGGCTCAAGGTAAATTTGTCTCTTACAAAGCTTTGAAGCTCTCAAATCTGGTTAAAAGTTCCGATTGAAAAAGATTTAAATCTCTCGCAAGTTCGAGTTCTTAGAAAAATTAAAGGTTGCCAAAAGAACTCGCTGCCATGATGCGCGGTTCAAACTTGGATATCCTGCCTTACAGCTTATCTTATTATGATCACTTGGGGGCTTCCTACTCATCGAGCATAGCTATCAATACCCTCTTGATCGGCGCAATGCCAAAATTTATATGGTCACTTGGGGGCTTCCTGTTCAAACATAGGTCGTATTCGAACCAAAGAGAACATAGCTGTCGATACCCTTTTGATTGGCAAACTGCCGAACCTACTTGGGGGCTTCTTGATCGTATCCGAATCATAGCTGAACCCCTTTGGGAATTGACGTGGATCGTATTCGAATCAGCGTCGTTAAACAACTCTCAAGGTCATTTGGGGGCTTCCTGTTCAAACATAGGTCGTATTCGAACCAAAGAGAACATAGCTGTCGATACCCTCTTGATCGGCATCGGCAAAGCCACTAGGGGCTATATGATCGTATTCGAATCTTAGCTTAACCCCTTTGGAATGGTTTACTGATCGTATCCGAATCAGAAGCCTCAAAAAGTTTTATTCTGTCTCTGGTAAAGTTTATTGCAGCCACAATTACTTAACTTGAGACCTTTTTGGGATTATATCTCAAATATATATAAGTGTTTTATGTTTAACCCGGCTTGACTTTTGACTATAAGTCGCCAGTTTATGACAATCATCATCTATGTGGAAGCATTGGCTTCTAAGGATTGGGTTATCACCCTTACTGCACAGGTTATGTAAGCCGGCAGTACAAATTCAATATCACAATAGTTATATGTGAGATATTATGACCCGCCCTGGTTTTGACGCTAAGTCGCCAGGGCATATGTTGTTTAAACTCTCTGCAGGATTTGCAGAAATATGACATGTAAATGATTAAGTTCAAGATCATTACCAAAGTTGATGCTTCAAAATGATTATCCGTTCTGGATTTTTCTCAAAAGGCTATAAGCCGCCGGGTCATGAAAATTCCGGTTTACAATGAAGGCGTATTGAATCGCCATCGACCAAGAGCCGTCGGGTATTTAAACTTCGGATTTACTTGTCAACAGATAAGGTATTTGAATTCTTTAAATAGCCAACATGGCTGGATTTTCAATGATGATATTGAATGATTGAGGTTTTCATACCGGATTATATTATTCAAATTTTGAATAGCCAACATGGCTGGATTTCTATTATGATTATCAATAACCAGTATTATGATTGAGGTTTTCAAAGTCGCTTTAGCGCCACAACTATTATCTTTATCAATGGGCATGATTTATTTTACAATGGAGGAAATAGTCCCGAGTCGCTGCAGGCTTACGACCCGGCACCTGGGGGCTACATTATTCAAGTTGAGGTTACATCAAATATGCAAGTCTCATGTCGCTGCAAGCATGCACCATGACACTTGGGGGCTAATGCAAAGTCATTTTTATTGGCCTTATTGAAGACCCGACTCATCCCATTGTAATGAGCCGGCCCTTGGGGGCTACCAATTGCTCCTGTTAAAATTCAAGATACACAAGCCTTATTCCATTATATATTGAAGGATCCACTGTTCAGTTGGTAAAGCATAAAGCTCTTAACCTTGTGGATGTGGGTTCAAGCCCCAGGATGGGGGTTACATCATATGATATTATTTTCAATGAAAAGTCCCGGCTTAGTATTATCTTACTAAGCCGACCCTTGGGGGCTACACGTTACTGCTCAAATTTACATCATCATATTTACAAAGTCCCTGCTCATTATTACATAATGACCCGACACTTGGGGGCTAATGCATATTGCTCTTTGCTTAAGACAATTCTAGGATGACCCGGCTACACTACTATGACTATAGCCGACTCATGGGGGCTACACAACTGGATTTCATTTAAAGCCATGGTGATAAGTCCTGGCTTATTCATGCTGATTAAACCGGCCCTTGGGGGCTACAGGTATTATGGATATAAGGGAGAAATATCTTCAAATTTTCAGTTTGAGTAAAACAGATTGACCCGGTGTCTGCAAAAATCATAAACCGGCGCCGGCGGCAATTATGACTCGGCATCATCTATTTACAACCCGACAATTTTGGTAATCATAAACCGGCAAGTTTTATATCTCAAGTCGGGTGAATATAAGTTGAATATTTGAAGACCAATATTTTTGTCAAGTCAGAGCATTGAAGGCCGACTCAAATGGATGCTTTATTTACAATATTTCTTCTACAAGCAAATTGACTACGAAGTTGGTCCATTGACCCGGACTTTCCAGAAGGAGGAGATGACAAGGACTTAAAGATGATCAAGTGCCGATTTACAAGAATATTTAACCCGGAGTGCAACCTGTCAATTTGTTCTTGTGTTTATGTTGCAGATCAATTTAACATGGATAAATCCAAATTAAACTTGGGGGCTAATGTCGGGGATATACCCCGCGGTATGACCCGGCCAGATGTATAACCCGGCCGGACTTGGCGACTCACTAATGACCCGCCCTAAATGGACAACTCACTAAGTGACCTGCCTGAGCCTGTCGACTTATGGCTGACCTGGCAAGCGGATCAAAGGAGCGGCAAGACCCGGGGGCCCAAGAGGCTCAAGGCCCAGAAGGCCGGCTACGTTATGGTAGGCCGACTTAAGAGGAAAGGCGTGAGGAATATCTCCTTTACGAGGAAGCAAGACCCGGACTTGTAATCAACTTGTAAGAGAAGATAGACTAATCCTAGTCCTACTAGGACTCCACATGTAACCCGCCCCTCTAACTTATATAAGGAGGGGCAGGGCTCCCCAAAGAGGGAGAGGGAAGAAGAAACAATCTCTAGGGCTAGACACAAAGAGCCGGCTTACCGGCGACTCTCTCATGATCATAATGAGACCTAGCCACAAACAGCACATAGGGTTATTACCGGATGATGTTTCCCGGGGCCCGAAGCTGTCTAAATCCTCGTCTTGTGTGTTGCGTCTCTCGATTACGCTCAACCCCTTCAAGCTACCACATAGATGCATTGGCCTCGCGACTAAGTACTTACACTAGGACATCTGCCGTGACAATTCCACGACACTATGCGCGATGCTGACGAGGATCCACCAAGAGACGCTCTAGTACGGCCTTGCGAATGTCCGTCGGAAAATTTTATGGACCGTGCGGGAATTAAAGAAGAATTCAAATCATATTTGCGCAATGCCGGTCTTGAGGATTTTGAGGCTAACAAATGCCCCCAGTATCATGATCTCACAAGTTCATTTGTGAGGAGGTTTGAGTATTCATCTTCGCGTAATTCTCCTTCAGTCATGTTTGATCTTTATGACAAATCTTATACCATGGACCTAGAGGATTTCACTCTTGCATGCAAACTTCCATCATGGGGCAGTATTAGGGATCCCCCTAAATCTGAATTTAGAAACTTTCTTGCTAGTATAACTGTAGGGGAATGTAGAGATATAACGCAGGGTACCATAGGGAGCATTCACTTTCCTGCTATACATTATTTTGCTCTCTTCATCGGTAGATGCATAAATGCTAAGGATGAAGCATGTCACATGTGTGTCCCTGATCTTAGCATTCTTAGGAGTGCTGTGTTAGGAGACCAATCTTATCATATGGGAGCCATTGTAGCTCGTAGGTTGCATCATAATAGACATAATGGAGATTTCTTTGGAGGAATTTATGCAACCCGTTTAGCTAATTTTCTTGAGATAGATATTCGTGAGGGTGATACGTAGTTGCCTCATGCATATTTAGATTATAACTATGGCTTCGCACGAGTTTGTCGAGAGGCCTGAATCACCTCTCTTATATCGTTTAATTTTTGATAAACGATGTGTTTTCCGTATTACTCTCCCTGCTCCTGCCTTCTTTGATTCACAGACAAAAGGAAGATATGTTATTACCAGAGAGGAGGCAGAAGAGTATGAGAGGAGAGCGGAGGCAGCTCGACTCCACGATGCAGCTCAGCAGGCGATAACCGCTGCACATCAGTATGATCCCAACTATTCTTCCTCATCACAGTACGATCCCAACAACTATTATTATGGATATCCGCCAGGCCTGCCGTGGCCATAGACCAACTTAGGCCAAAAGCCTAAGCTTGGGGGAGTACGTATTTCTCACCGACATTACATTTATGCTCACACACACTCATTGCTAGATGTCGGTGCTCATACTTTTTCACTGTATTATCCATGCTAGTTTATTTTCTTTTTCCTGCTTTCTTCTTGTGTGTCTGTTAAACCTTAAGAAAAACCAAAAAATAGTAGTAGTTTATTTTTCTGCTGTAGTAGTAATAATTAAAAAGAAAACCCAAAAATATTTCCCGTTCTTCTTTTGCTTGTTGGGAGCTTTCCCGTGTAAATAGTTTTATTTCTTTTCTTTTATTTGGGGGTCAGTAGGAGAAGACCATAATTAAATTGTTGAAGTGGCTCTTATATGCATTATTGTTGATTTAACCAAGAGCCCATATTGCTTTGTCTTCTCCTGTTTATTGAATGCTCGCAGATTCCAGCTTAGTCCAATGCACGTGCACTCTTATTATTATTCACACCGTTTGATCATGCAAGAGAAAGGCAATTATGATGATATATGATGGACTGACTGAGATGAGAAAAGCTGGTATGAGCTTGACCTCTTTTGTTTTTGTAAATATGATGAGCCCGTCGTTCTTGATTCAGCTTATTATGAATAAACATGTTTGCAATGACAATTAGAGATCAGAGTTGCTTGTGCCATGCATGATTAGCTATGAGTTATAATGGTTTACCTTGTGTGCCAACATGTTATTAAGATGATTATGATGTGGTATGATGGGGTGGTATCCTCCTTTGAATGATTTAAGTGACTTGACTTGGCACATGTTCACGCATGTAGTTGAAACAAAATCAACATAGCCTTCATGATATTTATGTTCATGGTGGATTATATCCTACTCATGCTTGCATCCAATGTTTATTAATTTTAATGCATGTACATGGCTGTTGTCGCTCTCTAGTTGGTCGCTTCCCAGTCTTTTTCTAGCCTTCACCTGTACTAAGCGGGAATACTGCTTGTGCATCCAATCCCTTAAACCCCAAAGTTATTCTAGATGAGTCCACTATACCTTCCTATATGCGGTATCTACCTGCCGTTCCAAGTAAATTTGTATGTGCCAAACTCTAAACCTTCAAATAAACATTCTGTTTTGTATGCTCGAATAGCTCATGTATCAACTAGGGCTGTCCGTATCTTCCATGTTAGGCGGGTTATTCTCAAGAGGAGTGGACTCTGCTCCTCATTCACGAGATAAAGGGCTGGTCACTGGGATGCCCAGTCCCATGCTTTACGCAAACTAAATCAAAATAATTGCAAACAAAACTCCCCCTGGGACCTGATGTATGTTGGAGGCACTCGTTGTTTCGAGCAAGCCATGGATTGATGTTTGTTGGTGGAGGGGGAGTATAAACTTTACCATTCTATTTGGGAACCGCCTATAATGTGCGTAGCATGGAAGATATCGCCATCTCTTGGTTGTTACGTTGACAATGAAAGTATATCGCTCAAAATTCAATTTATCTCTATTTCAAAACCGAGCTCTGGCACCTCTACAAATCCCTGCTTCCCTCTGCGAAGGGCCTATCCATTTACTTTTATGTTGAGTAATCACCCTCTTATTAAAAAAGCACTAGATGGAGAGCACAACTGTCATTTGCATTCATCACTGTTAATTTATATTGGGTATGACCATGATTGGATCTCTTTTACCATGAGTTATAATGTTTAGTCAGTCCTTGATCTTTAAAGGTGCTCTGCATTTATGTTTTGCGGTCTCAGAAAGGGCTAGCGAGATACCATCTTGTTATATCATATTATGATTGTTTTGAGAAAGTGTTGTCATCTGAGATTTATTATTATGACTTGCTAGTTGATTATGCTATCGATATGAGTAATTACGAGACCTGAGAATTATTGTGAATGTGGTTAGTTATGATCCATGCTAAAAACTTGAATGCTGGCTTGACATAGTTACAACAACAAGAGCAAACAGAGTTTGTAAAAGTTTTTCTTTCTTTTAGTTTGTCAACTGAATTGCTTGAGGGCAAGCAAGGGTTTAAGCTTGGGGGAGTTGATATGTCTCCGTCGTATCTACTTTTCCAAACACTTTTGCCTTTGTTTTGGACTCTAACTTGTATGATTTGAATGGAACTAACCCGGACTGACGCTGTTTTCAGCATAATTGCCATGGTGTTGTTTTATGTGCAGAAAACAAATATTCTCGGAATGACCTGAAACTCCACGGAACATCTTAGAAAAAACAATAAAAAATCCTCGCCAAAGATGAAGACCAGGGGGCCCACACCCTTCTCACGAGGGTGGGGGGCGCGCCCCCCTAGGGCGCGCCCCCTACCTCGTGGGCCCCTTGGAAACCCTCCGACGCCAACTCCAACTATATATATTTGCTTTCGGAGAGAAAAAAAATCAGAGAGAAGAAATCATCGCGTTTTACGATACGGAGCCGCCGCCAAGCCCTAAAACCTCTCGGGAGGGCTGATCTGGAGTCCGTTTGGGGCTCCGGAGAGGGGGATTCGTCGCCGTCGTCATCATCAACCATCCTCCATCACCAATTTCATGATGCTCACTGCCGTGCATGAGTAATTGCATCATAGGCTTGCTGGACGGTGATGGGTTGGATGAGATTTATCATGTAATCGAGTTAGTTTTGTTAGGGTTTGATCCCTAGTATCCATTATGTTTAGAGATTGATGTTGCTATGACTTTGCTATGCTTAATGCTTGTCACTAGGGCCCAAGTGCCATGATTTCAGATCTGAACCTATTATGTTTTCATGAATATATGTGAGTTCTTGATCCTATCTTGCAAGTCTATAGTCACCTACTATGTGTTATGATCCGGCAACCCAGAAGTGACAATAATCGGGACCACTCCCGGTGATGACCATAGTTTGAGGAGTTCATGTATTCACTAGGTGCTAATGCTTTGTTCCGGTTCTCTATTAAAAGGAGGCCTTAATATCCCTTAGTTTCCAATAGAACCCCGCTGCCACGGGAGGGTAGGACAAAATATGTCATGCAAGTTCTTTTCCATAAGCACGTATGACTATATACGGAATACATGCTTACATTACATTGACGAATTGGAGCTAGTTCTGTGTCACCCTATGTTATGACTGTTACATGATGAACCGCATCCGGCATAATTATCCATCACTGATCCTGTGCCTACGAGGTTTCCATATACTGGTTTACGCTTATTTACTTTCCCGCTGCTACTATTACAATCACTACAAAATACCAAAAACATTACTTTTGCCGTCCTTACTTTTGTTGCCGCTACCACCACTATCATATTACTTTGCTACTAAACACTTTGCTGCAGATACTAAGTTTCCATGTGTGGTTGAATTGACAACTCAATATGGCCTCGGAACACTGAGACCGAAAGGTCAAGCGTGAATCATATAGTAGATATGATCAACATAACTATGTTCACCATTGAAAGCTATTCCATTTCACGTGATGATTGGTTATGGTTTAGTTGATTTGGATCACGTGATCACTTAGATGATTAGAGGGATGTCTATCTAAGTGGGAGTTCTTAAGTAATATGATTAATTGAACTTTAATTTATCATGAACTTAGTCCTGGTAGTATTAGCATATCTATGTTGTAGATCAATAGCTCGCGATGTTGCTCCCCGTTTAAGTTTTATATGTTCCTAGAGAAAACTAAGTTGAAAGATATTAGTAGCAATGATGCGGATTGGATCCGTGATCTAAGGTTTATCCTCATTGCTGCACAGAAGAATTATGTCCTTAATGGACCGCTAGGTGACAGACCTATTGCAGGAGCAGATGCAGACGTCATGAACGTTTGGCTAGCTCAATATGATGACTAGTTGATAGTTTAGTGCACCATGCTTAACTGCTTAGAATCGGGACTTCAAAGACGTTTTGAACGTCATGGATCATATGGATGTTCCAGGAGTTGAAGTTAATATTTCAAGCAAATACCCGAGTTGAGAGATATGAAGTCTCCAACAAGTTCTATAGCTAAAAGATGGAGGAGAATAGCTCAAGCTATGAGCATGTGTTCAGATTATCTGGGTACTACAATCGCTTGAATCAAGTGGGAGTTAATCTTCCAGATAAAATAGTGATTGACAGAATTCTCTAGTCACCATCACCAAGTTAGTAGAACTTCGTGATGAACTATAGTATGCAAGGGATGATGAAAATGATTCCCGAGCTTTTCATGATGATGAAATCGATGAAGGTAGAAATCAAGAAATAGAATCAAGTGTTGATGATAAACAAAACCACTAGTTTCAAGTAAAGGGACAAAGGGAACAAAGGGAACTTCAAGAATAATGGCAAGCAAGTTGCTGCTCAAGTGAAAAACCCAAGTCTGGACCTAAGCCTGAAACTGAGTGCTTCTACTACAAAGGGACTAGTCATTGGAAGCGGAACTACCCCAAGTATTAGGCGGATAAGAAGGATGGCAAAGTGAACAAAGGTATATTTGATATACAGATTATTGATGTGTATTTTACTAGTGTTCGTAGCAACCCCTCGGTATTTGATACTGGTTCAGTTGCTAAGAGTAGTAACTCGAAATGGGAGTTGGAGAATGAAGAGAGACTAGTTAAGGGTGAAGTGATGATGTGTGTTGGAAGTGGTTCCAAGATTGATATGATCATCATCGCACACTCCCTATACTTTCGGGATTAGTGTTGAACTAAATAAGTGTTATTTGGTGTTTGCGTTGAGCATGAATATGATTTGATCATGTTTATTGCAATACGGTTATTCATTTAAGTAAGAGAATAAATTGTTGTTCTGTTTACATGAATAAAACCTTCTATGGTCATACACCCAATGAAAATGGTTTGTTGGATCTCGATCGTGGTGATACACATTCTCATAATATTGAAGCCAAAAGATGCAAAGTTAATAATGATAGTGCAACTTATTTGTGGCACTGCCGTTTAGGTCATATTGGCGTAAAGCGCATGAAGAAAATCCATGCTGATGGGCTTTTGGAATCACTTGATTATGAATCAGTTTATGCTTGTGAACCGTGCCTCATGGGCAAGATGACTAAGACTCCATTCTCCAGAACAATGGAGCAAGCAACTGACTTATTGCAAACAATACATACTGATGTATGCAGTCCGATGAATGTTGAGGCTCGCGGCGGGTATCATTATTTTTTGACGTTCACAGATGATTTGAGCAGATATGAGTATATCTACTTGATGAAACATAAGTCTGAAACATTTGAAAAGTTCAAAAACTTCAGAGTGAAGTGGAAAATCATCATGACAAGAAAATAAAGTTTCTACGATCTGATCGCAGAGACAAACATTTGAGTTACAAGTTTGGTCTTCAATTAAAACAATCTGGAATAGTTTCACAAAATCGTGCCACCTGGAACACCACAGCATAATGGTTGTCCGAACGTCATAACCGTACTATTATTGGATATAGTGCAATCTATGATGTTTCTTACCGATTAAACACTATAGTTTTGAGGTTATGCATTAGAGACAGCTACATTCACATTAAATAGGGCACCATCTAAATCTGTTGAGACGACACCGTATGAACTATGGTTTGGCAAGAAACCTAAGCTATCGTTTCTTAAAGTTTGAGGTTGCAATGCTTATGTGAAATAGTTTCAACTTGATAAGCTCAAACCCAAATCGGAGATGTGCATCTTCATAGGATACCCAAAAGAAAATGTTGGGTACACCTTCTATCACAGATCCGAAGGCAAGATATTCATTGCTGAGAATGGATCCTTTCTAGAGAAGGAGTTTCTCTCAAAAGAAGTGAGTGGGAGGAAAGTAGAACTTGATGAGGTCACTGTACCTGCTCCCTTATTGGAAAGTAGTTCATTATAGAAATCTGTTCCTGTGACTACTACACCAACTAGTGAGGAAGCTAATGATGATGATCATGTAACTTCAGATCAAGTTACGACCGAACCTTGTAGGTAAACCAGAGTGAGATCCGCACCAGAGTGGTACAGTAATCCTATTCTGGAGGTCATATTACTTGACCATGACGAGCCTATGAACTATGAGGAAGCGATGATGAGCCCAGATTCCGCAAAATGGCTTGAGGCCATGAAATCTGAGATGAGATCCATGTATGAGAACAAAGTATGGACTTTGATTGACTTGCCCATTGATCGGCGAGCCATTGAGATTAAATGGATCTTCAAGAGGAAGACGGACGCTGATATTAGTGTTACTATCTACAAAGCTAGAATTGTCGCAAAAAGGTTTTCGACAAGTTCAAGGTGTTGACTACGATGAGAGTTTCTCACTCGTATCTATGCTTAAGTCTATCCGAATCATGTTAGAAATTACTGCATTTTATGAAATCTGGCAAATGGATAAACAAAACTTCATTCCTTAATGGATTTATTAAAGAAGAGTTGTATATGATGCAACCAGAAGGTTTAGTCAATCCTAAAGGTACTAAAAAATATGCAAGCTCCAGCGATCCATCTATGGACTGGTGCAAGCATCTCGGAGTTGGAATATACACTTTGATAAGTTGATCAAAGCATATAGTTTTATACATACTTGCGGTGAAGCCTGTATTTACAAGAAAGTGAGTGGGAGCACTACATCATTTCTGATAAGTATATGTGAATGACATATTGTTGATCGGAGATAATGTAGAATTATTCTACAAAGCATAAAGGAGTGTTTGAAAGGAGTTTTTCAAAGAAAGACCTCGGTGAAGCTGCTTACATATTGAGCATCAAGATCTATAGAGATAGATCAAGACGCTTGACAAGTTTTTCAATGAGTACATACCTTGACAAGATTTTGAAGTAGTTCAAAATGGAACAATCGAAGAAAGAGTTCTTGCTTGTGTTACAAGGTGTGAAACTGAGTAAGACTCAAAGCCCGACCACGACAGAAGATAGAAAGAGAATGAAAGTCATTCCCTATGCCTTGGCCATAGGTTCTATAAAATATTCCGTGCTATGTACCAGATCAATTGTATACCCTACACTGTTTTTGGCAAGGGAGTACAATAGTGATCTAGAAGTAGATCACTGGACAGCGGTCAAAATTATCCTTAGTGGAATAAGGATATGTTTCTCGATTATGGAGGTGACAAAAAGGTTCATCGTAAAGGGTTACGTCCATGCAAAATTTGACACTAATCCAGATGACTCTAAATCTCAATCTAGATACATATTGAAAGTGGGAGCAATTAGCTAGAGTAGCTCCGTGCAGAGCATTATTGACATAGAAATTTGCAAAATACTTATGGATCTGCATGTGGCAGACCCGTTGACTGAACTTCTCTCACAAGCAAAACATGATCACACCTTAGTACTCTTTGGGTGTTAATCACATAGCGATGTGAACTAGATTATTGACTCTAGTAAACCCTTTGGGTGTTGGTCACATGTCGATGTGAACTATGGGTGTTAATCACATGGTGATGTGAACTATTGGTATTAAATCACATGGCGATGTGAACTAGATTATTGACTCTAGTGCAAGTGGGAGACTGAAGGAAATATGCCCTAGAGGCAATAATAAAGTTATTATTTATTTCCTTATATCATGATAAATGTTTATTATTCATGCTAGAATTGTATTAACCAGGAAACATAATACATGTGTGAATACATAGACAAACAGAGTGTCACTAGTATGCCTCTACTTGACTAGCTCGTTGATCAAAGATGGTTATGCTTCCTAACCATAGACATGAGTTGTCATTTGATTAACGGGATCACATCATTAGGAGAATGATGTGATTGACTTGACCCATTCCATTAGCTTAGCACCTGATCATTTAGTTTGTTGCTATTGCTTTCTTCATGACTTATACATGTTCCTATGACTATGAGATTATGCAACTCCCGTTTACCGGAGGAACACTTTGTGTGCTACCAAACGTCACAACATAATTGGGTGATTATAAAGGTGCTCTACAGGTGTCTCCGAAGGTACTTGCTGGGTTAGCGTATTTTGATATTAGGATTTGTCACTCTGATTGTCGGAGAGGTATCTCTGGGCCCTCTCGGTAATGCACATCACTTAAAGCCTTGCAAGCATTGCAACTAATGAGTTAGTTGCGGGATGATGTATTACGGAACGAGTAAAGAGACTTGCCGGTAACAAGATTGAACTAGGTATTGAGATACCGACGATCGAATCTCGGGCAAGTAACATACCGATGACAAAGGGAACAACGTATGTTGTTATGCGGTCTGGCAGATAAAGATCTTCATAGAATATGTAGGAGCCAATATGAGCATCCAGGTTCTGCTATTGGTTATTGACCGGAGACATGTCTCGGTCACGTCTACATAGTTCTCGAACCCGTAGGGTTCTCACGCTTAACGCTACAACGGCAATTATATTTTGAGTTTTTGTGTTTTGATGTACTGAAGGTTGTTCGGAGTCCCGGATGTGATCACGGACATGACGAGGAGTCTTGAAATGGTCGATACATAAAGATTGATATATTGGAAGCATATTTGGATATCAGAATCGTTCCGGGTGAAATCGGGATTTTACCGGAGTACCGAGGGTTACCGGAACCCCCCGGGGGTTAATGGGCCTACATGGGCCCTAAGGGAGAAGAGGAGGGCCGGCCAGGGCAGGCCGCGCACTCCCTCCCCCTAGTCCGAATAGGACAAGGAAGGGGGGGGGGGGCGCCCCCCTTTCCTCTTTCCCTCTTCCTGATGGGGTTATGTACCTAGGGTAGGGTCATGGACCTGATCCAAGTAACTTACCCCAGGACATCCTTAGAAGAGGTCGCCTTCCAGTCGACCAACGAGGACTCACTCGACTGGCCTGAAGGACTCGACCTCGAAGACTCACTCGACCACCAGGAGGTCAAGAGGCACTCTGCACTGCAACGGCCTGTAATCAAGTAGACTTTATGATAGTAAAGGCACTTTATGTGGGGCGTTACCAGTAACGCCCCAGACTTAACTCACCTTAAACCCTCTCCTACGTGGGCTGGCTGGGGTCCTGGCGCACTCTATATAAGCCACCCCCCTCCACAGGCAGAAGGGTTCGGCACCTTGTAACTCATATACACATAATCCACTCGACCTCCTCCGGGCTCCGAGACGTAGGGCTATTACTTCTTCCGAGAAGGGCCTGAACTCGTACATCCCTTGTGCTTACAACCTCTCCATAGCTAGGACCTTGCCTCTCAATACCTACCCCCCACTCTACTGTCAGGCTTAGAACCACGACAGTTGGCGCCCACCGTGGGGCAGGTGTTTTAGCGATTCTGTGGAGAAGTTGCGATTCTTCCGAGTACTTTCATCATGGTGTCTGCTGGAGTTTTGGTCGAGGGTCAAGAGATCCGTCTCAGCACTCTCACCTTCATCGCCGACGACTCCGCATGGCTCCAGGAGGCTCCACTCGACGTAGATGCGCTCCCCGTCCGCGGTGCGACGCATTTTCGCGCATGTGTCCGCGGCGTTCTGCTGCGGCAACCGTCGACCCAGTATCGGTCGGCTCCTTTATCGTCCACCCTCCCGGTCTCCCGCCAGCGCAAGCGCTCAGGCCGGTCGAGGCTTCAGCGATGGGTGAGGCACGCGGTGGCTCGCCAATCGGCCACCACCCAAGTTGCGGCAATCGAGCCCAACGAATCTCTCTACGGCTTGTTCGATCAGTCGACTGGCTCCGTAGAGACTGCATCCGAGTGCGGTAGCAGTGATTCGGCGGCCGAAATCTTGATGGTCGACGGGCCCCACAGTCCCCCTGGCTTCGCCCGTGGTGGTGGAGCAGGTGACGGCGGCGACCCTACACGAGGCTACGAAGAGTACCAGCCCGAGCCACTTGACTCTCTGCAAAGAGAGGAACTTCGCCGCAGGAACGAGGATCCCCTGCGTATTCCCATCGCAGGAGAAACCCCCGAGGCTCGTGCCTTGGAGGAGGCGCGTCTGGCCAATTTGGCCGAGCGCACTCGACTGGAGAACCTTCAGCGAGCTCTCGACGAGCGCGCGCGGCAACGAGTTCCCGACAACAGTCGACGTCAACTCTTCCCGCCGACTCAGGTATATCAAACCCCAATTCAGAATTTAGCAGCTGCGACCCGTATAGCAGAGTCCATCCAGCCTTCGCAGTCGGAAGCTGGTAGAGGTTTGCTGCAGATCAGGGATCTGCTCCGGGCAGCAGGAGATCAGAATTCAGCCGTGTCTCAGTCGCGCAACAGAATTCACAGTCGATCCGTCACTGTGAATACAGTTCAGTCGGCTCATAGCCCCAGATCGCCTCCGCGGCGTGAAGGGCGCGAGAATCGACGAGATCAATATGGCGACAGACTCGACCGAGATGATAGGCGTCGAGTGCCCTATTCCCCTCCGAGGGGTGGGTCTTACGCTCCTCGGCAGCCAGATGATAGGCGTCAGTACAGTACAGGGCGTAGGGTTCCAGTCGACCCCAGAGAACCAGGCTTCGACGCGCGATCCATTATCGTACAAGGGTTGGTCGACCGGAACAGAGCCCATCGAGGTGGACTCGACAGAGATGTACCCACAAGCAGTCGAGTGCATGTTTCTGGTCCTGAATGCTTCAGCAGAGCTATCAGAGCCGCAGTTATCCCTCCCAATTTCAGGTTGGCGACAGGAGTCAGCAAGTTCACTGGTGAGTCTAAGCCTAAAACTTGGCTTGAAGACTACCGAGTGGCAGTTCAGATCGGTGGTGGGAACGACGAGGTGGCCATGAAACACTTGCCTCTCATGCTGGAAGGTTCTGCCAGGGCATGGTTGACTCAATTACCTCCTAGCAGCATTTACACTTGGGAAGATCTGTCCCGAGTGTTCATCAGAACGTTTGAAGGAACTTGCAAGTGACCAGCTGGATTGACAGAGTTGCAAGTCTGCGTGCAGAAGACCAATGAGACTCTCAGAGAGTATATTCAGAGGTGGATCACTTTGCACCACACTGTGGAGAATGTGTCTGATCATCAGGCAGTCTGCGCCTTCAAGGATGGCGTCAAGAACAGAGAACTGAGTTTGAAATTTGGTCGAACTGGTGACATGACCTTGAGTCGGATGATGGAGATTGCTACCAAGTACGCCAACGGCGAAGAAGAAGACCGACTCCGAAGCGGCAAGCACAAGCCGAGTCAGTCGGAAAAAGGAAACACCAGTCGGAAACAGAAGCGGAAGGCTGAACCAGCAGCTCCTGGAGAGGCTCTGGCCGTAACTCAAGGAAAGTTTAAGGGGAAACCAAAAGGATCCTGGAACCCCAAGAAGGTAAAGGATAAAGAAGGGAACGACGTGATGGACATGCCATGTCACATTCACACGAAGAAAGACGAAGAGGGGAATATCATCTACCCGAAGCACACCACTCGCCAATGTCGACTCCTGATCCAGCAGTTTCAGGGAAAACAGTCTAAGGACAAGGAGAAGGAGTCGGACAAGGCCGAAGACAAGGAGGACAGTGAGGAAGGATATCCGCATATCAACTCCACTCTGATGATCTTTGCAGATGTGGAAAGCAGAAGTCGATTGAAAGTGATAAACCGAGAGGTGAACATGGTTGCCCCCGCAAAAGCAAATTATCTGAAGTGGTCTCAAACACCCATCACATTCGACCAATCTGATCACCCGACTCATATTGCCACCCTTTGGAGGCAAGCTTTGGTGGTCGATCCAGTTGTCGAAGGCACTCGACTGACAAAAGTGCTGATGGATGGTGGAAGTGGACTGAACTTGTTGTATGCAGACACATTGAAAGGTATGGGCATTCCGATGTCCCGACTGAGCACTAGTAACATGAGCTTCCATGGAGTTATACCAGGGAAGAAGGCCGAGTCACTCGGCCAGATAGCTTTGGACGTGGTGTTTGGTGATTCGAAGCATTTTCGCAAAGAAAAGTTGACGTTTGAGGTCGTGGATTTTCAGAGTGCATATCATGCCATTTTGGGGAGACCAGCTTACGCGCGGTTCATGGCTCGACCATGCTACGTGTACCTCAAATTGAAGATGCCCGGCCCCAAAGGAGTGATCACTGTCACCGGTGATCGGAAAAAGGCAGAAGAGTGCTTTCAGAAGGGCTCCAAGATCGCCGATTCCCAGGTGACAGCGGTCGAGTTCGAAGAATACAAGCAAAACGCAGATCCGAGTGACTTGCTGCGATCCAAGAAGCCCGCCACAGAGTCTGCTTTCCAGTCGTCCGGTGAGACGAAGCCTGTTCACATTCATCCGACCGACCCCGAAGCAGCTCCGACCCGCATCTCCGCAACACTCGACCCAAAATAGGAAGAAGCGCTCATCCAGTTCCTCCGTGAGAACTGGGACATTTTTGCATGGAAGCCCGCTGACATGCCAGGTGTTCCCAGGGGACTGGCTGAGCATCGTCTAAGAGTCGACGCATCTGCCAAACCAGTCAAAGAGCATCTTCGGCGGTCCGCCGTCCAGAAGAGAAAAGCCATTGGGGAAGAAGTGGCTCGACTGTTGGCGGCAGGATTTATCCGAGAGATATACCACTCCGAGTGGCTCGCTAATGTCGTCATGGTTCCTAAGAAGGACAAGTCGCTCCGAATGTGCATTGATTTCAAGCACATCAACCGGGCCTGCCCGAAAGATCATTTTCCTCTCCCTCGCATAGATCAAATTGTTGACTCGACCGCGGGATGTGAGAGGCTATCTTTTTTAGATGCCTACTCCGGGTACCACCAGATCCGTCTGTACGGACCCGACGAGGTAAAAACAGCTTTCATCACTCCATTCGGGTGCTTCTGCTATATCACCATGCCATTCGGCCTCAAGAATGCCGGGGCCACATTCATGCGAATGATTCAAAAGTGTCTACTCACTCAAATCAGTCGGAATGTGGAAGCTTATATGGATGATATTGTTGTCAAGTCACGAAAAGGTTCCGACCTGCTCACTGACCTCGCCGAAACATTTGCCAACCTCAGAAGGTATGATATCAAGCTCAATTCATCAAAGTGCACATTTGGAGTTCCTGGTGGCAAGTTACTCGGTTTTCTCGTTTCCGAATGGGGAATCGACGCTAACCCAGAGAAGATTGGCACTATTCTCCGAATGAAACGCCCTGTGCGAGTGCACGATGTCCAGAAGCTTACTGGATGCTTGGCCGCATTAAGTCGATTCATCTCACGACTCGGTGAAAAGGCATTGCCTCTTTACCGACTGATGAAGAAGGCAAACAAGTTCGAGTGGACTCCAGAAGCTGATGCAGCGTTTGCCGAGCTAAAAGCTCTGCTCTCCACCCAGCCGGTGCTTGCTGCTCCAATCAGCAAAGAGCCTCTGTTGCTCTACATCGCAGCCACAGGACTAGTCGTCAGTACTGTGCTAACGGTCGAGCGGGAAGAAGAAGGAAAAGCTCTCAAAGTTCAGCGCCCAGTGTATTATTTGTCTGAAGTCTTGACTCCATCCAAGCAGAGATATCCTCATTATCAGAAGCTTGTGTATGGAATATACATGACCACAAAGAAGGTTGCTCATTATTTCTCTGACCATTCCATCACAGTCGTCAGCGACGCTCCACTATCAGAGATTTTGCACAACAGAGATGCAACTGGTCGAGTGGCCAAATGGGCGATTGAACTTCTTCCCCTTGATATCAAGTTTGAGGCAAAGAAAGCCATTAAGTCCCAGGCAATAGCAGATTTCCTCGCCGAGTGGATTGAACAGCAGTAGCCGACTGAAGTTCACTCGGAGCATTGGACCATGTTCTTTGATGGCTCTAAGATGTTGAATGGTTCCGGTGCTGGGGTTGTCCTGGTTTCCCCCAGAGGAGATAAGCTCAGATATGTGCTCCAGATTCACTTTGATTCCTCCAACAATGAGGCAGAATATGAAGCCCTCTTATATGGGTTGCGCATGGCCATTTCACTCGGCGTCCGTCGCCTAATGGTCTATGGCGACTCGGATTTAGTGGTCAATCAGGTGATGAAAGAGTGGGACGTGAGAAGCCCAGCCATGACTGGATACTGCAGTGCAGTGAGGAAGCTGGAAAAGAAGTTCGAGGGGTTGGAGCTCCATCATATACCCCGACTGAAAAATCAAGCAGCTGATGATCTAGCAAAGATAGGTTCCAAGAGAGAAGTCATTCCGAGTGGTGTGTTCTTGGAGCATATACACACTCCGTCAGTCAAAGAAGATCCTTTCACCGAAGAAACTCCACAGCCCAAGAGTGCCACAGATCCGACTGAAGTTGAAGTCCCAGCGGTGGTCGACTTGATCATGGAGGTTTTGGTGGTCATTCCCGACTGGACGATTCCGTATGTCGCATATATCCTGAGAAAAGAGCTTCCGGAGGATGAGGAAGAGGCTCGGCAGATCGTCCGTTGATCTAAGGCCTTTACCGTAATCAAAGGACAATTATACAGAGAAAGCGCGACTGGAGTTGGTCAGAAGTGCATAACATCAGAAGAAGGTCGACTCATCCTCAATGATATTCACTCGGGGACCTGTGGTCATCATGCGTCCTCTCGGACCATCATGGCCAAAGCATACCGAGCCGGATTTTACTGGCCAAAGGCGAATGAGATGGCAAAAGAGATAGTGGATAAGTGCGAAGGATGTCAATTCTACTCGAATATGTCGCACAAGCCTGCGTCGGCCCTGAAGACCATCCCACTCGTCTGGCCTTTCGCAGTATGGGGATTGGACATGGTCGGCCCCTTGAGAACAGGACGAAGTGGCTTCACGCATGTACTGGTGGCAGTCGACAAGTTCACCAAGTGGATCGAGGCTAAACCAATCAAGAGCCTTGACACCGGTACTGCTGTTAGCTTCATCAGGGAACTAATATTCAGATATGGAGTCCCGCACAGCATCATTACGGATAATGGGTCGAACTTTGACTCAGAGGAATTCAGAGCTTTCTGCGACTCCCAGGGCACACGGGTCGACTACGCATCAGTCGCCCATCCGCAGTCGAATGGACAAGCAGAGCGAGCTAATGGACTGATTCTTAAGGGATTGAAGCCTCGACTGATGCGTGATCTCAAACACGCGGCTGGAGCTTGGGTCGACGAACTTCCCTCCGTACTCTGGGGACCGCGGACCACACCTAATCGGTCGACCGGAAGAACTCCATTCTTCTTGGTCTACGGAGCTAAAGCAGTCTTGCCGAGTGATCTTCTCCATAATGCTCCCTGAGTTGAAATCTACAACGAAGCAGAAGCTGAACAAGCGCGGCAGGACGCAGTCGACCTTTTAGAGGAAGAAAGGGAGATGGCTCTGATCCGATCGACCATCTACCAACAAGATTTACGCCGTTTCCACGCCAGAAATGTGAGAGGTCGAGCCTTCCAGGAAGGGGATTTGGTTCTCCGAGTGGATCAGCACAAACCACACAAGCTTGCTCCTTCTTGGGAAGGCCCCTTCATCGTCACCAAGGTCCTCCACAACGGGGCGTACCGTCTTTACAACGTCGAGCATAATATCGACGAGCCCCGAGCTTGGAACGCGGAGCTACTCCGCCCATTCTACACTTAAGTTTTATCACTCGGATGAGTTACAATAAAGTACTTTTGTAGTTCATGGACCTCAAAATAATAGTGTCATAGTCCCTCCATAATTTCTGTCACTTTTTATTTTTGTCCACATAAAATTCCCCCTCAGTGGGTGACTTAGCTGCGAATCCGTTTCGCCTAAGTTTGTAAAAATCCTACCGAGTGGTGAGCCAGACTCCCACTCGGAGGCTTAGCCGCGAATCCGTTTCGCCTAAGTTTATCAAAATCCTACCGAGTGGTAAGCCAGCCTTCCACTCGGAGGCTTAGCTGCAGTCCAAGGACTCGCCTAAGTTTATCAAAATCCTACCGAGTGGTAAGCCAGCCTTCCACTCGGAGGCTTAGCTGCAGTCCAAGCACTCGCCTAAGTTATAAAAATCCTACCGAGTGAGGAGCAACCCTCTCACTCGGAGGCTTAGCTGCAGCCCTGTGCTCGCCTAAGTTATAAAAATCCTACCAAGTGGTAAGCCAGCCTTCCACTCGGAGGCTTAGCTGCAGTCCAAGCACTCGCCTAAGTTATAAAAATCCTACCGAGTGAGGAGCAACCCTCTCACTCGGAGGCTTAGCTGCAGCCCTGTGCTCGCCTAAGTTATAAAAATCCTACCGAGTGAAGAGCAACCCTCTCACTCGGAGGCTTAGCTGCAGCCCTGTGCTCGCCTAAGTTATAAAAATCCCACCGAGTGAGCAGCAACCCTCTCACTCGGAGGCTTAGCTGCAGTCCAAGCACTCG